>NW_017259254.1:2619257-2652861 GCF_001594045.1 Atta colombica | reverse complement strand
TCTCCCCCCCCCCCCCCCCCCTCTCTCTCTCTCTCTCTCTCTCTCTCTCTCTCTCTCTCTCTCTCGTGACAAGGAAGCCGCGCCAGTGATGTCCTCCATACCGCTGCGAAAGAATGACACCTCCAACCGTCGAAAAGACTCGGTCGGAATTCTCAGCGTTCTTCCCGCGTGATCCTCGACGGGGTCCTCGACATAAATATTAACAGTCATCGGATGCAGGCGCGTAATGGCACGCGCATTATTAGATGCGCGCTTAAGCTCCTCTCCGGGCAATAAAGGACTATATCTGAGAATGCCGACGCGGCATTGTCACGCTTATAACGCTTATAACGTTTTCCCATATTCTTAGAAATGTGCCAAGCTAGCTGATTTATCATGCCAATGAGTTACGCAGACCGGTTGAATTCAATATGCTTTTATAAATACTTGATAAGAAATATTACAATAATATGATAAATTCTCCTGTAATAAATTTTCTGTTGAAATCGTGAAAAGTTTCTTTTCATAATTTTATAATACTTTTGACTAATTTTTCATAATAAGAGTTTAGGTCAAAATATTGTTTGAATAAAATTCATTTGAAACTAAGTAAAGAATTAGATTCTTTTACTTATTAACAATTTCTTTGAAATTTAATTGGCAATAGGTATTATTACTACTTCATATTTTTCTTATGGAAAAATTGATTTAAAAATATAAATATTGTTAATATTAAAATCGGAAATTTCTTGGCATAGTATTCTTGTAATATTCTTAATATGGACACAATAAAAGTAAGAGAGAGTTACGATCAAAACTGCTGCTGTTGCAGATAGCAGTAGTCTGGCGAACTACGTCGATGAGGGCCCCGGGGATTTTGGGTTGGGATCGTGAAGACGAGTTTATGGACTGGCGGGACCTGACAAACAAGGGTCAGCCGAGCTCGTCGAATACGAGCACAAATCTCAGCGGAGCGCAGCCATCGAGCGTGATGAAAACCACCGGTCGTCCGCGGCGAAGATCGCGCGAGGACGCGCGTCCGAGGACACGCGAGATCAACAAAACTAATAGCGCTGAACATCGTCGGGAGGAGGCCAGGTCGATCGATAGGCTGGAACATCAATTCTGTCGTGAGAATCACACGATCGGCGAATCCGGTCATACTGTCACAGTGATGAAGTCCAGGTCCGCGTCCAGTGTCAATACTTGGAAGGACGACCTCGACGGCGACGAGGATGAGCTAGATCGAAGCACGAGTTGCAGAGTGTGTTCCAAGAATTCCTCTAGTCCCATCGGCGGCGACGAGAGTCGCGCCAAAGTGAAGCGATGCACCAAGGTGGTCTCCCCTACAACAATGGAAAAATGGAAGGAGAGCAGTAGATGCGAAATGCGTAGCAGGTCGATCGCATCGGAAAATCTGAAGAGTCCTCTGCAATTCGAGGAAAGTATTTTGCGGCGAGATGACATCGCCGATGATTCACCAAAAGATCTCGAGGATAGACTGCGGAACGCGGGTGGTCCAGACGATATTAGCGACGAGGATCTGCCGGCATACATAGGCAGTTTGCTTGTCACCGTTGAGAGAAAAATCGAAAGAGTCTCGCTCGACGATATGACGTTCCCCTGTCCGGCGTGCAGGAATATAGATACGGACGATCCATTGCTGGGATGCAGATGCGCTGGCGACGACTGCGGCTGCGGCGAGGATAACTGCGATTGTTCTTCCTCTGCCTCACGAAAGGAACAATCCGCGAAGAGCTTCGAAGTGGCGGGAATCAAGCATATCGATAGTGACGATGAAGAAGAAGTACGAATGGGATTCGGTAAGTAATTCACACATATTTTTACTTTTATATATAACAATAAGAATTTTTTTTTATTTGCATAGAGCAAAAGTATGTTTCCAATTATTTTAGAGAGCGATTGTTGTGTCTGTCCTTTAATAATGATTTTAAAATAACTTTTGTTGATAATCTTTGATCAAGTTAAATTATTGTAATGCTTAAAAAATATTGCTAGATTTATTAGCGATTAATTGACGAAAAATATAGCCTTGTTTACAAACGTAGAATTTCGTTTCCGGAATGACCGTTTATCGAAGGTGTACGATCTAGGAAAACTTGCAAGTTATTTCTGCCGATCCGCCACGCCAGCTGTTCTTACTCGATGAACGCTTTATGTAGGCTTGCGTGATTTACCGGCGACTAAACTCGCGCACCGGATACTTGAAATTCTGGCTGAAGTGTAGCGTAGGCGGCATATATCTTGTAAAGTGGCTACTTCTCGTCATGCGGCTGTTAAAAAATATGAACGCTACTCGTGCGTCGAATCGATGCTTATACTTCGTTCACGCGTGAAAGAGTTTCATTGGGGAGATTCCAGTGAGTGTGAATAGAATTGCTGTACTTGCATGATGTTATTCCAGTGTGCACGTGCTCGCACGAATGCGTGTCTTACATCCCGAAGCTGCGATGAAGTTTACGACGGAAATATTATCTGCTAAACAAAGTACTGAAAATCCGTGACGTGTATTTAACAGAAGTTTCCGCATTAACTCGCAATTTATTTCGTAATAATCCTTTCATAATTTAACGCACGGACATAATTAAGTTTCAAAGAAAAATATTGATTCCATTACATGTAAAAAACTTAAACTTAAGTTATTGTTTGATAAGTTATATTATACATTAGTGATTTAATGGATAGACTCATTCAGAAAACTATATTTATTTCTAAATGTACTAAGAAAAATGTCTGATTTAAAATAGACGAACTAGAAGATTTTGATTGTATCTATCAACATTCTGGTTATTTTAATTAAGAATTCTAGTAGATTTAATCAGAAAATGTTAATTCGTTCATTTTTCAATTAAAATTCTAATTAATCTAATCAAACGTTTCTTTTAATGTTGATTTATGCTTTTATGCAATCAATTGTTTCTATTATTGTTCGAATTTTTATTATATTTATTCAAATTACAATTTAATTTTATTCTTTTGACTCTTAATGATTATTTTCAATTTTCAAATGTTTATTATTTCTAAAGTTACGTTGAATAATTAAGAACAAATGCATTTTCTCGCTTGAGTTGAATCCTAAATATTTTTGTTACACGGTACTTGGGGTACTGCAAACTTTTATGTCACATGTCACAATCTCGGTTTAATTCGTCTCCCTGAGGGCATCGTTAACAAGCGATGACTCTCACGCCGACAACGCAAGCGTAATTGTAACGAACGAGTATGCAAATTGTCGGCGCATTCGCTTGTCACTCGATCTTTCGTCATGGACCTGGCCAAACGAATCACTCGCGGATACGGGCCTGACTGGGTCGGACAGTACTTTAAAGTCTCGCGGCTGTTCTCGACCGCTGATCTCCTTTCGCGTCCTCCCACGCTCGCCTCTTTGGTAACCGCCGCCGACAAGTTTGCAAAGTCAAGACCCTTTATCGAAATGACGCCACGTCCGCAGTTTCGACATAAAAATGAGCTTATAGCATTCGCCGTTTTGTAGCACGATTTTTTACGTATCACATAATTTGTACCATTTCATGGGCAAATTTTACTTTTTTAAAGCTCTTTTGCTCTCGGTTATCGCTTTCTTTATTTGTCGTATGATAACACGTTTTAAAGTTGCAGAACTATCGCCTCTATCTAATCTATAGACATGTTTTGAGAATTACTTATGATTTAAGTATAATTTAGTACAATATGGTACGAGTTTAACGAGTAAATATTACGAATAAAAGAATGCAATATAATAATTGAGATATGGAAAGTTATATACAAAGTAAAAATTAATCTTCATTTTAATGATTAGTAAAAACGTAAAAAATTCCGCGATTCTTTTTTGAACAGATATTGCTTTGAAAATAATAGATGTAATAAAGTTTATTAGATTGATTTAGTAAATCTTTTTTTACAGTATTATAAATGTTGTACCTTGAAAGATAAAAAGAAAGTTAGTTGAAAAATGGTTCTATAAAAGATAGTTTTATATATCATAACGAAAATAATTTTTCTTGTAAATTGTCATAAAGCTGATTAAAAAATACATTGAGTCAAATATCTGGAATAATAATTTCTTCCGTAGAAAAAACGGAGAATATTATGTTACGATATCGCATTAACTCCGATCTTTCCGATGCACTCGCTGTTGTATATAGTTTATGCAAAACATACGGACATTGTACAAATGTAATTATCATAACAATAATCTTTTGATTCATGTCTCCCTAAGTTCAGAATTGTGGTAACGTAAGATACCATGAACCATTGCGAATTATTATAACCGATTTGCGCTCGTCTATTGCAGTAACCTCGGTGCTCAAACATGTTTCTTGACTTTCCTTGCAACCGGCAGTGTTTGCGATGCGAGAGGCGAGCGACCTGCCTCGACAGTGAATGAACGGAGTAATGAACTTGTCAATGAGTATGCGTGCTAATGAGATACGACAGAACCGGCAATGTTTCTGAAACGTTAACGGCAAACCGAAAAATTGAATAAAGAAAGTTGCAAAGTGTATTTCAAAATGCATTTACGAATGTTTATTTGCAAGCACGAATTAATAAATTTTTTGTGAATTTAATTGTTTAAATTTTGTTTGAAATTGGATTTTATGAAAAAGAATATTACGTTGAATTTTAGAAAAATCTGCTACTTATTCATGTTTTAATATAAAACAAGTTATTACAATCTGAGTCAATACAATGAATTATAATAAATATTATAAATTCTGCGACAAAGAATTTATTTTTTTTTAGCCAATGCATGAGATGTATAATAAAACATATTAATAATGAACTATTGGGTCTGGAAAGTTTTTTTTTATCTGAAAAGTTCATGTCGATGTTGAAGGAAAATTTAAATTTTAGTATACATTTATTAAATTATATAGGTTAGTCGGCACGAACTTTCCGGACAACCCAATATATAATAACAAATAATTCAATTGTAATAAATTATTTTTAATAAATTATTTTTATTTTGTATTCAGTATCATCAATTTGAATACTTATTCTTTCGATTTAACTATGTTTTCTCAGCACTCGATTGTCGATTTGATAATAAAGAAGAGAAAGTAATATTTCATCAGATATAAAAGTTTCTCGCAGTAAATAAAAATAATCAATGAGTCGTCTAGTCATTCATATATGATAATCCTATCTCTATGTCCCTATCTCTATTTTGGTGTATTTGGCAATCAAGTGCGAAGAATCGGTCGTCACTCTTTCCTATAGCGTTCGTTCTGCTGTCATCGTTCCGTAACCTGCGTAGTCGGCGTGGCTATGTTTGCGGCGCACCATGCCATGCGATCGGACATGCCTTTACGCCGGTTGTCGTGTTTCATTAGCACGTGGATATCTTATTGACGGCGTGGCTTAGCGATCTCATCGGTACGATTCATTCGTTTTTTTTTTATTCGCGGGTTTGTTGGCAAGTCGTGGAACATAATCCGCCCATCGTGCGACATAAACGCCACTGCCCACGCACGAGGGTGCTATGAGTAGAGGAGGATGTTGTCGAGAATGACTTACAGCAGCTTAGAATGCATTTGATTTCGCTTCCTTTGGCGAAGGCCGACAGACTGGGTAGACTCGTGAGAAGAGAGAGAGAGAAAAATAGGAGAGAATATGCTATTTGCTATCCCTTAGATTTTTTTCTGAGAAAATTGAAAATCTTGTCATGTGAGACTAAATTGCAATTATATGATAAAAAATGGATTATAAAGAATTAATTCTATATAAACGTGAAACGTTAAGCATTATTTGAACTATTAAGATATGTACTTGATTAATTGAATTTGTAATCTCAATGAATAGATATACTACGAAAAGAATTCAACGTACATATTTTGCAATAGTCATTTCGATCATTATTAGCATTTAACTAAATATATATTAAGATAATAATTCTGTTAAAATAATATGTTAAAATAATAATAATAATAATAATTCTACAGAGTTATTCTATATTGCGCTTCTATGTAATAATTTCTTTTTATTGAATTTCATTTATATGACAATAATTTGTTAAATCTTTCTGATTAACACTGTATGAGATTACTAGAAAATTCACATTTTCATATTCTTATAAGCGTGACGATTTTGGATTGATGTGTTTCCACCCCACAGTTCGACATGCATAAATTTTCTGGAAGTTATTTTCATTAACGGATATCTCACCGCTCAATTAAATCCCCACAATTGGCTCTGCATTACGTTTTCTTGTTCCAAACAGAAAAATTCACTCGCGGAAATTCTTTGAACACGTCGTACCGCGAGATCCTGACTCCTGTAAGAACCGATCTGGTATCGCCGCGTATCATGGCAGTTAATTCTCGGACAATCGACAAGACACAGGCAGGAAGAATGCGGTGGGATGTGTACTAGTTTTGCCGCGCAACCGGCTCGAGAAAATCAACTTGGACTTTAACAGCAGCAATAACCGCAACGCATACTTCGTATTGATAAAAAGAATAAAAAGGAAGAGCCGCGAAGATTTTTTTAGAATGTTTTAATCCCCTTGCTCTTGCACGTTTTCGAATTTGATGTATTAATAATGCATATCTCTCTCATCATACATATTCAAATAACATTCCTGAGATATGCATATATCAAATATTTGCTAAACCTCGGTTGTCAACAAGTACATGTCTCGGTATGTAAAATTTATTAGCTTTCTCATTCTCTGATGTAATCAATTATTGTTCTTCTCTTAAATTCTTTCTCAAATTCAGGATATATAAAAATATGATAAAATTTATTCTTATATTTAAAAAATTTGACGTGATTAATTCACAGTATAGGGATTAGTAAAATAATGAGAAATATTAATAATTAATAATAAATTGTAGATAATTTTTCTATTTATGTTTAACAAAAGTGTTACAGTTTTTATTATCTAGGTTTGTGTTCTCACGATTTGAACTTTGAGTATTTTGTTGGAAAAGCTAAAATGAGTCTTCATTAGAACATGCATTTATTCTAATTATAGCTGCTGAACAACGCGACGCTCTCAACGCGGCTGAAAGTCAAAGGTTCTCGCGCGAAAGCGAGAAATAGCACGAAATATAAATACGCGCTAATGATCAGCTGATATCGATGCAGCACTATTTTTCGCGGTGAATTATTATACCGTGCAGGTGAAGAGAAATTATACCTAGAACGCAATTTAATTCACTCACTTTATTGTTTCTCGCGCTACATCGTGAAATTTTATTGCTCGATGTCGTTGGAGACATGTGAAAGGCAGTAAATTTGAGATTCGCTAACGAAACGTACATGTCGATTGGCCGACTATTCTCACGCTTCTTTTTCTTGTGAAGAATGTCGGAGCCGCCAAAGCCACCGAGGCCTTTTCCTTTGTAATCACGTTATTAACTCACTGATCGCGCTACGAGTTCAGGTAAAAAAATATTTTCCTTTTATGGAAGGACGAATTCTGTAAAGAATATACCGTCTTTTAATCTTACATATTTACCACATTTTTATTAAACAGGATTCAGGATCGGGATATAAATTAGCGATATTATGTCAAATATATATATATATATATATATACATATATATATGTATATGTATATCCAGGCGCTATCATATTTTTTTTTTTATTATTAGTGCGATACTTATGATAATTGTGAGTTCCGTAATTTGCAGTAATTTGCAAATTGAGTCAAATTTTCATATTCACGCGTCACGTATTTTTTTTTTTTTCGTATTTTATCAGATTTCTATATACATGTCTCTTGTCTATTTTTTTTTGCTCAATCGCGACTAACGGTACGATTTTTCGTGACACGATTGCATATACAACTTTAGAGCGAACAGTTAGCGAAGCGTGACGTATCGCCGCGAGCTTCTGCATCGCCACCGTGCGTATCCGGGGGTTTCGCGATTTCAATTGAAGCGTTTCGTGTGGTACATCGGGCGAGCCGTGTTGCGTCGGGTATCCCATGTTGCGCGCGAGTTGATTGAACGTTTGCCGGACTCATGGGCCAGCTATACTTAGTAGCTCATTGATCGTCCCCACGGCGGTCCTCAATCATATCTACTTAAGCGAGAATCAAGTGGCTTCTACAATGGAGGCTGTTCACCTCTCGCAGCGCGTTCCTCCGATCGACGCGCGGCGTGTTGAGTATGGATACGAGAAAACGAGGAATTATCGTCCGTTCGGTCAATCGTATTCCGCAATTACACTCATCACGTCCGAGTATGCGGGGTTGCTTGTTTGCACGAGCTAATAGCAAAATTGCCCAGTTGTTTGCCCCTCCGAGACTGCGTTCGCTTATCGAGGGTGGTTTATCGATTTCTCGCTTCTTACGCAATTCGATTATGAGCAGGACAATTGGATTAATTCGGAGCCTTATTATGCCTGTCAACGATGATTGAGTTAGATGAGTTTCTCCCCCTTTTATTTGCCGTAAACGTCGCGTCGCCTTCTGAAACATTAATTATGATGTTTTTGATGAAATTATCGCCGATCATATAAACTTCGGTATGGCTATTGCTAACCGAAAAATTTACTGCAGTAAAATCTTTCTTAAATTAATGAATGTATTGCTGTCTGTAATTTTTTAATTAGAAATCGATATAAAACAGAGATAATCCATCATTTTAATATTGTTTCTACATTGAGAATGTATGTTATGACATTATTAATATTTTGAAAATACATAATGTTTTATAACATATAAAATAAACTTGTAAGAGTATACGCTTTTCAGAGCTCTTTTTTCCGTTGAATTTTTATTTTAATGATCGTTCGCTTTCACAAAATTCTCATATTTGTCAATTGTCGATTGTCGAGGCGCACCTTGGATCATTAGGTGGAAAAGGGAAGTTGTCGTTATTAATCATAATGCAGATAGCGATCAAATTGCCATCACGACATCGTAAAATCTGGTAGCACGGCCGCCGGTGGATCTTTTGATCCGACCGTGAATAAAGCGATCTTCAACGAGCCGAATAAATGCCGCCGCATTACACGGCTCATTACGCCATGACGTTATTTACAAACAAACGCATGGCCGCGGACGCTATAGAAAATAAAGAACAACGCAGCGGAAGTCCATTAGACACTTCCTCTTATTAATGCGCGGCCTCCTGTGCACGGGGTCTTTTTTTGCATGGAAAAAAAAATATCGTACCTGAAGTGGTATAAGCTGTAAAGCCTCATCTACAATAGTCGTACATTCTGTGTCACGAATCGCAAGCTTGTTATGACAACCAATCTGATCAATCGTCAATATTAAAATTGACTTGATTATTACAAACTTGTGACCTGCGACATAGTTTGATGAGACTTAAAGAACGCGTGTAAGAGTTACAGTGGTTACGAGCAAAACGAAAATTAGCCAATATTGTATGAGATTACTATATTTTACAGAAAAATTGTTATGTAATTTTTATTATATTTGTTATTCACGTATTGCTTGTACGTATATTACAGTCAAGTGCATTTATGCATTTAATATACGGATTAATCTCGAATTAATTATAACAACAATGATATAATTTTAATTAATTTTGAAAAAACGAAAGATTATGAAGTTTAATATTTGTTATAAAAGAAAAGACAATAAAATTAGAATATTTTTGAATTTTTAAAAAAGAATCTTTTTGAATGAATCATAGATTACGATAGAAAAATTTTTAAAGGATATATGTATTAGCGAAATTATTGACAGTTTAAAGTTTACGTATTAAATTTAAATGGATAAAATCAATTATGTTTTATAATTGATGAAAGTGCGAGAATTATACTATAATACTACAATAAATCATAGTATATTAGATATTATTGATTTAAAGGAACGAAAAAAAAAATGGAGTACGTGTGTTAAAGATGTCTCGCGCGGCACGATTGGAAAATTATGTGCAGACCACAGTAATTAGCACACTCCATACTCGCGAAGGAAGTCTAATGGTATTTAACAGATTCTTCCTAGAGAATCAATGTGTTGAGAGATTCTCGAGCTTGAAAGCTGATCGTCGCGTAAATCGTTTCCAGTTTCCATTTGCGATGTTAACTGCTTCCGCTAAGAAGAGCCGGTTGCGCCAGATTTCATTGTCGATGCCTCCAAATGGAGAACATGCTGGATAATGCTCGATAAAAATTGTCATAGGATAAATTGGTCAGGTTCAAGGAGATTGCCGATTTATTCGATTGTTACGTTATGTTTGCTGCATATTTGAATTCTCGAACAGCATTCTCAAAAGGATATTTCTTAAATATATCAAATTGAAATGGAGCAAAATATTTTAAAATATAAAATTTACTTTAATTTTACATTTTCATTTTTTTATACTTATGTTAAAATTTGAATAATATGTATTACTCGTTTGCAATGATTATAAACTGCACTATTTGTGTATTTATTCGTGACATTTCGCTCGTTTCATACGAGAAATGAAATAAAAATGTAATAACATTTTATTCATTCGTACTGCGATTTGTAAAAACGCTAAATTCCATATAAAGATCCTAAACAGTTTTTTAATACATGAGCACTCGATGGATTTCTATATGGAGTCACGGAACTTGCATGAAGGAAGTCACAGAGACTGAAGATTAATAAGACCACCCAAGGAGCCACGGTGTTCGACTTACTGAATCTGACAAGGACATTGTTCATGATCCTCCGAATAACCGTTTAGCGAATTATACAGTGACTATCCCGTTCATGATCTAAACAAAGGAGAGAGAGAGGGGGAGGGGGAGAGATATATTTTAATTGGAACTTACATTTAGAACTAACATATAAATTTTTACAATCTATCTATTCATCTTAAAAGATATCAATTCGAAGTGTCGCTTAAGCATGAAGCTTTTTTGATATCGCGTGTTATTAATAAATAGAAAGTTCGAGCGGCGTTTTAGAAGAAATTATTATGTTCGCATATGTGAATGTACAGCAAAATTAGTTCCGATTTTCTACAATCTCTTGTTTTCTAATTTCTAGACAGAAATCATAAAATTATTTGTATTAGAAATTAAAAATTTGCAGCAAGGATATAAATAAATTAAGTTTTACACTTAAGTTTTATCTTACGAGTTTCATCTTTTAGAAACTACAATACAATGTAATTATATTAGAAACTACAATACAATTTTATCAGTATAATTCTAATTCTCGAAATATCTATTCATTTGTTATTTTCTGATGGTCAAAACATCCGTTAGGGTCTCTCTGAGTTAAAATTGTCGTGCGTTCTACCCTTCGCATCTTCACAATAAAGAAATGGCGGGAAAATGTCGAGAGGTCATAGACATGCGGAAACACACTGCGCCAGACCTCAAGACGTCGCGAATGGAAACGTTTAAATTGCAAACGGCGCATCGTAAAGCGAGAGGATCCAATCAACCTTTGCTTACGAGTCAATCGAGTCGGCGGTCTGCGACACCTATCGCTTTATGCTAATACAGGCGGTTTCGTTACTGGCGAATAGGTTCGCACTGCCGCAGCCGCATTGAAGACGAATCTGCGAAGAGCATTAAACTTTTAGAATTCTCAGACGCATGACGTGACAGTCTCCAGAGCCTATAATACTTCGTATACACCATAATACCATGTAATCCTAAACATGTATTCATATATTCATATATTTTTATATTGGCACTAAACGAAACTTGTCAAGAATAATAACGGAATGAGTAGATCAATGAATAGGCAAGAAAAATATATTCGTAGATAATTGTTAACTAAAATTATTTATTTAGTGGCAGCTTATATTTCTTAGTAAATAAATAAAAGAATTTTTAACTAACAGTAAGTAGGTACATCAATCTTAAAACGAATCGAAACATAAAAATTCCATATTATATTCTGAAATGTCTGTCAGAACTCTAGCGGATCAGTAGTGTGTACCAAGGAAGGAATGTATTAGAATTCTAATTTTAAATTCTATTTCAAAATAATATTATGGACTCTGTAGGCGTCATGCAAGTATTTACACTTTAAAATTTGATGCGAGCGCAAGAGAGGTTTAACGATGACGAGATGAAAATTATCCGACTCGTGTGTGCATCTGATAAAGAGAAACGGTATATTTCTTCAACAATAGCATTACCGATAATAAAGCAATAACCCAAAAGTCATTACTCGGTCGCTTCGTTTCTTAAGCATCTGCATAAATAAAATGCCATAAAATCTATGAAGAGTCGAACTCTATGAGACTCAATATGTTTTGAACTGTATTCAAATACAATATGGCTTTTTTGATGTAACGATTATGATTTGTAAAGGAATACTATATTTATGCGAATTTGTACATATTGTATGAAAAATAGTTATCAACATGAAGTAGTTTTTTTTAACAGAATGAGAAAGTCGCATGTTAAAAAATTGGAGCATCGTATTGTTTTGCGTTTCAAAATAATACAAATTCATCAATGGATTTACAGATGCGTAAATGCAGAGTAAAGAAATTTTTTCCCAAGATACCATTCTGTAAATATATTTGTTATAAAAAAATAAAATTGTTCAATCACCTACGTACAAATAGAAAAAGTCAAGAAGTCTTGCTTGATTAGCTATTGAAATTTGAAGTATTCACGAGTGGCCACGCAAGTAATGCTTGCCTCGGGTCTAGCAATAGTTTCGCGTTGAAACTATTCGTGAGATGATACACTGTGTCTAGTGTAGCGACAATAAATCCGAGGACGAAGATTTATGGCGCTGGGAGTGGTTTCGGACTTGATGCGTTAACATGCATTAACCCAAATACAAAAGCAACCACCGCGGGCGAAACGAGACCGAGTGCGAGATGAGTGTTCTTCTGTTCCTGTGCTTGTTCCGATCTTTCGTGTTTGATCTCGAGGTAGATTGGTGACGCGCGAAGAACGGAGTACCGTATAAAGTGAAGCGATTAGGGACATACTTTACGCTAAGTTGAGGAGGAACAAAAACCGAAAAATAGGTCGTTTCACTTTCTTCACGCGCAGTATAAAAACGATGGGCGGATTTTGTTACGTTTTTCATTGTCTGCTCCTAATTACCGCATATCGCGATAACTGTTAGCTGAGGCTAGAAGAGAGGTCACTAAATAAAATCATCGCGCGCCGCCTGATTGCGCTTTCGCGCTATAAATCACGACGTTAAGTCGCGTGCTAGCGCGCATCGAATTGCGCGGAAGTTAAACGCTAAAAACTAGGATTAAACTGACCCAATGCTAACGTGATTAATCGACTTAAGTCATGGAAAGTGGTATTATCCTGGAGGTAATAATTATTAGTTCGACGTTAGGCCGCGCTTTTACTATAAACCGAAGACGAAGTGCCGCTGTATTATTAACTATGTTCTTTTAATTCTCTAACAACGTAATTTGTTACTCGGCTTATTTAAATGCTTAATAAACGTATATTAGCTATTTATCAATTAAGAAAAAAAATTTAAAAAGAAATTTAAAAAAGAATAAGAAGAAGAATATTTCGTTTTTTAAATATTAAATTAAATTTTATTTTTAATTGTTTGATATTTCTTGTATTTTATATTTTTTATAAAATTATTCTAATTTATTGAAAAAAAAATCCAAAGAGCAGTTTATTAACATTTCTTTCAGAACTTTTTATTGTCTTAAGTCATTGTCTTTTATTGTCTTATTTTTGTCACCTAGTTTTTTTTTGGGGGGGGGAAGTATTTATTTATTGTTTTTAAGAAGAAAATTATGTTGCATTTGGAGAGGAAATTTTAGCACGATGGATGTAACTGTGTCAACTTTCCGTTGATAGAACTCTGAGATAAGATAAGGCTTCGAATCGCCAACCGCCAGAATGAACGACCAGTACAGTGGACGGTCTCTCGATTCCGACGACAGTCACTGCATAGAAAATAGTTTATCTCCTAGTTTATTCCTAGTTTTAGGAATACTCTTGGCGGCTGCATTTAGACGGCGTCGCATCGGACGGCGTGTGCAATAGCGGTATTCGATTGCGTATCGGTGATCTCGATCGTCTCTCCATATATCTCTCGCTCCTATTATCTCTCTCTTTTTCTTTCTCTTTCTCCCTCCTTCCTTTCCATTCAATTCGTTATGTCAATGATCCCACGCAGATCCGAGAGAAGGAAGCTGCTTTGCGCTCGCACGAGGTTCATTCGCTCAAGTGAATTATGAACTCTCCGATGTTATTAGCTGTAATGAGAAAATTATTTCTCGTCGATACACTTAACGTTCATCTCGACAATTATTTTCTTCTTACAGTTACATACGCAATTGTATTCCATTCACATTTATCTACCCTTCTTTAGTTTAATTGATCGAAAGACGTTCATTAGACGTTCTTGTTCCTTCAATCTCACTAGCATCAAAATTTTAAGGCGTTAATTCACATAATATCTATGAATATCACACTGAGCAAAGATTATCTGTAAATCTTGAAGTGAGCGGAAGTTATATAATATGAGAGTTTCTAATCTAAAAACAGATTTACGCGTATCGGCGTGTAATCTCTTTCAGCCGTCTCTATTACAGAAATATAATTGCGATTTTCTATCGCAAATCACTTGGACGTTTACTACTGCGCATAGTCTCGCGTGATGCCGCCGTATTCCCTTCCGCGAAATCCCGCGCTCGGGATACCCGATTCTCAGGTTCGTATAAATTTGTTTACTCTAAATTATGACTCTAATAGATACGGTCGCGTGTCTCCCGACCGTTTCTTCGTTGGTGCACCGCACAAAGAATTAACATTATCTCCGAACGGAGGCAGCCGGTCTCGTCAGCTATTTTTTTCGCGTGATAATCGGCAATTACAACTAACTCTGTATCGATCAGTGGCGATCGATGGCACAGATTATCTGTCAATGATTTCGAACTTGATCGTTTCGATGCCTACAAGAAATTAGAAATCATCTCCATTTGAGAAACAGCTCGAAGGGAAGCATGATAATAAGCATGACGGATTCGCGATGGTACATATAAGCTACATATAATTTGCATAAATAATATCCACCGATCTATTGGTCGATAATCACTTCCCGTTTATTATTCTGAGATACGTACGCTACTTAATTATAATTATTATTGACAACTAATTTCTCGTAATTGTTAGGACCGCCATGATAATGTCCCGTTGCGTTATTTTACTGCGATGAATAAATATAATTCGATAGACAGAAGAGCGACGCGCTTGAAATGAATTAAAGAAAATCGGGGGAACGATATTTCCAACTGCTCATATTCTCGTTATGCTGTTTCTTAGTAATGAAACAAATAGGTAAATATGATCGAACGTGATTTATGACTCTATTGATAAAATAATGATAAAGTAATAAAATCGCGCGCTTGCCCTAGCGGAAGTTCCTATCGCGAGAAATAAAACGATACCAGCTTCCGTTAATTCATGAGTAGGGGAGTATTTTATATCATAATCAGCTGTGTGGGGTGTATTAATCGTTATTATTACATAGATATTGCGCGCACGAAGATGTACATTATTTTTTTTGTCGATATCTAACCTATATATATAGCTTGTATTCAGAACGTGGTTATGATGATGTAGAATGCATTTAGCATATAGTGTTCATATTACATATATTAGTAGTATATTTTAGAATAACATATATATATATATATATATAATTAATGTATAACATATAAAATAAAATTGAATAAATAAAAGCGCGTACTTATCGATAAAAGTATATTACGTTCTGAATATGGGCCACAATGTCCTGCTGGCAATTTGATTTGCTTAATTAATCACAAAATTAATCGCAAACTGACTAATATCATAAGTTTGAATAATAATATAAAACTCAATGCAGAGACAAATGTATAAGAGACATAAATACATTAAAAATTAGATTAAAATTTTTTATTTTTGATGAAAAAGAATTTTTGTTTCCGTGATTTTCTTTTGTAAATAAATTATGCAATTTCTCGCATTAATAGAACTTACAGTCAACGGAACTTACAGTCAATTAAAGAACAGGAAGAAATCGGATAATCAATACCTTGTAGCTTATACATTGTTTCAACTATGTTGAAAGAACAATATGGTATTGCTTATATTATTGACCATTGGCTCGATGATTACTGCGATGAAGATTTACGTATTTATTCAGATAACTATTTCTTTCACAGTTTTCCACAGAAGGCGATATAAAGCGATAAAAGAGAAACTGAGAAGAGGCTTCGCATTTCTTTTACAATTCCGTCGGAGTGATGGATGAGTTCTTCGGAGAACTGTCGTCGATAAATCACCGATAACCGTGTTTTTTTAACAGTTTGTCTTTGTTTTTGCCATTGCGCCGACAATGCCTCCCGTAAAATTGCATTTGTGGCGGCGTCATGTCCGTTGTCTCGTAAAATGTACACGCCTATGAACGTCATTACCACGTAATTAACACTCTCCCCTTCTCCTGTTCCATTCCTCAGCAGCGTAATGAGTGTTCGAGCGTGGAAATTTGCATGTGAATCTCACTACCGCTGCCGACATACCGCAAAACCGCATCCGCGAAATCATTCTCCGTTTCGAGCTATGCGGACAGAAGAGAAGACCGGTCTATTATTCGTGCATGTGCGGACGCAATCGCGTGAATGCACCTGGTAGTAAAATTGGGTCGCGTGTCACGTCTGTCATCGCCGTTCCGTAAACGTAAGAGTGAACTTCCGATTATATTTTTAACGTGAACGTGAACATTCGTTTGATGTTTGAACTATGTGAAAAATGATATTGTTGATTGAAATACAGCCTCCGGTAAAACAATTCCGGAGCAGATAGTCATACGAAGAGAGACGGCCATTGTGGATTCTCCAGTAATTGCCGATATGATATGCATGAATAGTTAGTAAACGTCATGGTGATTGATTGGAATTTTTTTGCGATTAGCAGCACTTTAGCGGATATATCAATACGTTTTTTACTCGAATTTTTCTCCTGTTTAAAATTATTTTTCAATTAAATGAAATTAAAAGTTAGCTTCAAATCAATGACAAAATGGAAATTTATATAACTTTGTGAAAAATAATCGTAAAATGATTTTCAAAGACAAAGAAAATTTATTTTTAAAAGTCTAAAGATCCTTCATATCTTATTAAATTTTTGTCTCGGTTAACAAAATTTATTCAAGAAATTTTTGCTCACTATTTCCAAATCGAGATCGAAAAGTTAATAGAAAGTTTCAACTTTCACGCATAGAGTTGAAAAAAAATTCTTTTTAATTGATTTGAAACAATCTGAAAGTTTAAAGTCTCCTTTTTAAAATATTCTTTAAGAAATTAAAATACAATTTTTTGTTGTCGAGTTATCGCGGTTTGAAATGGCCAGTATATTTCACCTTTTCATCACTAGAAATAGTGTCTTAGAAATTAACATTTCTGTAAATCACAGACACTAGAAGAAATAATAACAGTTTGAATATATATCAAGGTGTAAGTGGTTACAGATTTTTATAAGCGGCTGGACACATTAAGAGAATTCACGATTTATGTTTCAGAGATGGAAGTGGATAATACTATCTTACGTGCTCCAATTAATTCTAAAAATAAAATTATATGAACAAATTTCTAATCTGATCGCATAACTTTCATAGATAGAGTTCTCTCGCAAATTCAAATTACACTCACAATACAACTCATTTTACTCGCGTACTTACATGCGGAACGGTCCACGTGCGTTTCGCGTGGCATCTGCAGCAGACACGTTCCTGTTGAGACAAACGTGGCACGTCGTAGCTTCTCACGTGCGCACGGCGAGAACTAATTGATCGTATCTCCGCGCGTGTTTAATAGCCAAGCGCTTTTACTGCATCGGAGTAAAGTCGGTGCGGCCGACATGGGCAAGATCATGGACGGCAAATGAATCGCGTCCCGATTTCACTGTGGATCAATTTACCTAACAAGAGCGAGGACGCGATAAAGTTGAACCGTCGCGAGGCCGCGCGAACCCGTAATTAACGTCTCTGGTGAAACGTCTTATAATCGCTTAATAAGCGTCCGTGTGCAAATAGCGTGCGTTAATTGAGTACATCCAGGGCGTTGTGTGGTCGGCAATTAGCGCGAAAACTATGATGCCTCTCAGTACGATAGTTCGCAATACTACGTGGGAAAATTCTTCGTAACCGGTTTAATGATCGGCATTAAATGTCTACAAGTGTAAACGATAAACTTTTTCCGCGCGTTTCGCGGAGAATAGTCCAATCCACTCGTGTTAATAATGCGCCAGTAGTAATCAGCGTTAATTACATTGTCACCGATCTTGGAGAAAAGGAAAAGAAAAGAAAGAAAGTGAGAGAAGGAGAAAATGAGAGAAGGGGGGAAGAGAGGAGAGAGCAGCATATAGAAAAAAGGCAAATCGAGTGGCATTGATTTACGCTTGATTACATTTCTCACGAGATCTCTGGCGCGCAGAGATTCTGCATAAGTGAATGCACTTTGACGAGACGCCGCTCACGCTCGCTTACTTTCGATTATTTCTGCGCCGTCATGAATGAGACGTCCGGTATTCGCGCCGGCTACTCGCGGTAGTAACGCTATTTAAAATGCCGACGTGAGATACATATTATTCGACGTGTTACTCATGAAGGTAGAAAGTGCTCGATCGTCCGCGATGCGTATATATGCTGAAGAAGAGGCGAATATGCGTGCATTTCGCCGTTCACCTTCGCTAGTCTCTGACAGAAGGTGACGAGGGTTAAAAGGTGGAATTAGAGGGAGCCTCTCAACGGAAGGTCAAGCTCGTGGGCTAGCACAATCTAATGTTCGTTTCTGTGCATGCGTGCACGTGCGGTATACGCACGTGCGTGATGAACGTCCTCGCCATCGGGCCACCGATGAGCACGTTTCCATCGCGATTAATCGATAAACGCACTTCGTTTCGGTAGCGAACGCGCGCTTCGATCGATCTTTGTATCTCATAAAGCGGATATTAATCGTAGAGACGTATTTAATGGTTTGATGAAGCATACCGGCATTATTCATCATAGAAAGATGTATTTTTATTTCTATACAATTCAGCATGACGTGCATGTTTGTTTAACAGAAGAAATTGAATGTCGAATGCTACTACTCGAATGCTAATACGCTAAAGTTATATAATTAATTATTTAACATTTTATAATATTTAATATTCAGTTATGAATATTAATATATGTATCCCTCAAGTGTCAAGCATTATGATATTATATATAACACTTATAAAAGCTAATTAATATAATTAATTATTTAACATTTCAGTATGTAATGTTTATTTGTTAATATTAAGATCTTAATGCGTAATATTAGTAATATTAATAATGGAAGTGAAAATCAAGATTCATTGCTAAGATATTTGTTTGAGAAAAGAAATAAAAAATTTCTTTCAATTTATAATAAAAAGATTCAATTACAAAATGAATTCAATCATAGGTCTGTCAGTTGGTTTCCAATTCTTCATAGAGTAGTTATTTGATCTTATTTGGAGATGAACCAATTTCGATGAATCACATCGAGATTCGTTTAACTGTCAATTTTGTATGGCCGACCCTACACTATTGGATCCAATTATCGATTTCTGCTGGTATTCGATTCAACTGTCAATTGAAATGCAAATGATTAAGGGACATCCTTGTTATTGCGGATTGTGGTAGTAACAAGAGCCTTCGTTCTGGTTTCAGGAACCAAAAAGCGAGTTGACGAAGTAGCATCACCAAGGACTATCCACGACTTGCCAGAACACGTTCTCACATGTGGCCTGTCACTTCCCGGTAAGCATTTAAAAAATACAATTTTTTCTGAGAAAAAGTTAATGATGATAATTTTTATCATAATTATCTGTGACAAAAGATATTAGATTTGTATTATACATCGAAACTCGAAATTTAAAAAGCGGAAAAATTTGAAATGATAATTTTCAACATTTTTACGATTGTATATTTCTTAAATTATTGCTAAATGTCTATCTGGAATCTATATATTCCAGATTATTTAAAGAGAAATAAGATTGTTGATCTCCAAATTTAAACATTTTTATCGCGATAGTCGACTGCGCTTTTGTTGTAAGCCTTTGTTTCGTGTTGAGGTGCTCCACATAGAGGCAACAGCAGAAACACATGAACTTACGCCACACACGCGACTCTATGTTGCGGAAGATAACAACACGCGGTGACCGCGGAGGAGTATGCGGAAGCTAGGACACACCCATCCACCACGTAGGGTCCCTAAGCTTGGTTCACACGCCCCCGCATCTTCTACTCGTTCTGTGCATCTATTTACGTACTTCGTTGAGTACCGGCAGATACTTCCACAGCAGGCCGTTTCTCTCCCTTCTACCATGATTCTGCCTTGTCGAGTGCGCCATTCTCTCGGCCGTTCTCCTTGCTCTTCGTCCCGCATTGTCCTTTTCTCTCCCTTTCCGTGAGGCTCAGCTGGTCGGATCTGCAGATATCTAACTGTATTCCCGTAGTTGGCGCAGTTGTTGCTCTCTGTCGTCGATTAGCGCACGGCGGGAAGAGGTAGTCGCTAGACGATAGCTGAAAGGAGCCTGACCAAAGATTAACCCGCTAGTGTTCGCATCACGAAACACGCTTTGCCTTAAATTACCATAGAGAGTAATGATTGTTTAAAGTATTTAAATGAGCGTATGCATATATTCCATGTTCATTGCTACCAATGTAGATTAACTTTAATCTTGATTTATCTTATTTTTTTCTTCTAGTTCTGAAAATTAAAAAAAGAATTTGATAAAAAGTTAGATATTAGATAAAAAGTAAATTAATCTAAGATTAAATTTAATCTACATTGATAGAAATAGACCTGGATAAACTCATGTTGGACAAAAATAATATTATACCAAATATTTTTTTGCAGTATATGAGAACTCATAGAATTTATTTATAAAATTTATTTAAGGACACATATTAAGGACACAAAAGAAAGTCTTGAATGCAAGAGTCAGTTGCGAGATATAATTATTACTGTCGAACGAATATTATCTGAGCATTCGATTTTCCTAGTACAGTAAATGCGATCATTGTGATGATTATCGCGTTATCTCGTGATATTAATCTACTAGGATCGATTAAAAACAATATGTAATATTTTTATGATATGAAACGGAGAAATCACTTCATTGAACTTTGCTTTAGATCAAGTAAAATCTCCATTTTTTTCGACATGACTAATATCGACATCGTTCACGTAACGAGTCCCTCCTTCAAAGCGGCGTCCTGCAACGGTAATCGGGTGAAAGGGAAAAGCACACTCGGCCGCTTTAATTGCAACCGAGTGTGGGATATACGCGACTCTTTTGTGTCTCGATTAAGGAGGAACCCCTCGCAACAATATTAACGTTAACTATCCACTTACTTGAACATGAGCTACACGCTCAGTTCGCACGCCTTCGTGTTTCTCGTGCGTCCATCCATTTATATCCTCTTCTCGTAAAAGGGCCAACGTTCCCTTCCGCCTCTCTCCGTCTCAATGAATGCACTTCTCTGTTTCTCTATGTCTCACACACGTATACTGTTTCGTATATCGCCATACACTCCTCTTCCCGCTACCTTTTCTTACCTTCTGGTATCACCTCAGTGTTCATGCTCCCTTCGCGTGCCTCGTATTCTCCCTCTGCTCCTTTCTTCCGCCCGTCTTCGTGGCTCGCTCAGCTGGCCGGATCCACGTATGTCTAACTGTATCCCGTAGTTGGCAAAGCTGCCGCTTTGTCGCCGATTAGCTGACTGGTACGCGGGCAGGCAGAGATGGGCGACGATCTAATGGGCTCCGGCGTGCTTCGAACTAGAGAAATAAACGGTAAGAAACACGTCGTGCCATTAGTTGTTAATTTTAATTACAGTAAAACACACGCGGCGCTTCTTACGGGACTCGGTACGATCGCGCGAGATCCTTAGAGGTGAATTGCCCTTTCGCAGCTAGATAAAAGCGAACTTACACAGTTTACATTAAATGATCGTCTCCGGTGACTCATGAAAAGCGAATGTAATGAACAATTAAGTTTTTTTTTAAGGGAATAATTAGAGAAATGGACTATATTAGTATGTAATATAATTCGCAAATGTAATCTTTTAAAAATCGAGTTAAATATATATTTATAAATCATTCAATGTGTTTTTTACACTTTTGGTTGATAATCTTATCTGTTATTATATAACCTTTATAGGATGGTAAAGCCGTTATATTATATCAAAATAATACCACACAGTGGCATTATGTTGAAATGTTATATTTTGAGCAAAGAATACATGAGATAATGAATTATCTTAATTAATAAATCTTAATTTAATAAAGAGAAAAACTATAAGATTTAAAAAATAGACTTCCGTCTCTTTTAGGTAAATAATAATAGAGCAAAGAGAATTTCGTTTTTTTTTCTTTTTTTTTTTAATTGTATACGTTACCTATTTTTTGTTCGCTGTGGATGATTTGTTAAACTAAAAAATCGTGCAGATTCAAGCAGATCCTCGAAAGTATTTTCTGACCGTTCTTCGGCTCGATCCACGTATCTTCGTACTTCACATTCCCGCACCTATTTATACTGCCTTTCTTTTCCAAAGGTAGTTCCTCGCGTGTCTCGTTAGGCTCCTCTCGTTTCTCTTTCTCCATCCATCGATTCCGCCTTCAGTGCTCGACGCTTGCGGTGTTCTTCTCGTCTGGTCGTGCTCACTTCCTTCATTCCGCCACCTTGATTGCAACAAGCGCACGTTGTTTCGGTTTCGTGGGATCCCGTTGGAGCTACCCGCGGGGCTCAGTTTCCGACTCGTCTCGAGCAATCTCCGCGAGATTTTCCGACCGTCTCACGTCGCTCCGATCTTCTACACTTTAATGTTTACATGTTCACGTTGCATGTACCATTCCTCCTGTGATACCAATGCAGTACGTGATGAGAACGTAAGAATTTACGAGAAAGTCTACTGTTGACAATCTGCCAGGCGGAAGCGCACTCTGTCCGTTCAAGAAATCTAAACGCTATCTTTTAGATAATCACCTATTGTGCAAAATCACACAGGATGCAAAGACTTTATATGAGCGCATAACGTGCTTATTCTACTCACTCTTGAAATAACAGTGCATGCATAGGTATGATGATCGTCAATTGCTCGGCTAAATAAGAAGAACACTAACAAAATTATCTTTCAGCTTGTTAGAAGTACAGTTGCATTTTTGGCATATTTATAATGTAAACGTTGTTATTTTTACCTTAATAATAGCTGCGCTTCTTCGCTTTGGTAAGAAATACTACTAACAATATTTTTTACCGTCACAGATGTCTGATTTATAAAAATAAAAGGATTTGTAATATTTTATGGATAATGAGTAGAGTATTATTTAATCATTATTGCTTTTATGTTGTAAGAAATATTTGATTTATTTTGACACGAGCACGGGATCGTATAAACTATGTAAAAATATATATTGAAAGTTAAACACAAATAGCTAATTCGCTTCCCTAGCCATCGTTTAATGTTACAAGTCTCATGGTGTACGAAGTGGGTCTCTCAGTACGTCATCTGAACAGGCTTCCTCGTCATTGATTCTTCGCGTTCTTCAAGCAACGGCAGCTCAAGACTCCCTTGTTATATCCTCTCCTTTCTCCCTAGTCATTTCCTTTCCTCTTCCCACGGATTCCCTGCTGGAGAGATCATCGGGTGCCTAACTGTAATCCCGTAGTTGGCGAAGCTGCCGCTTTGTCGCCGATTAGCTGGTCGGAGCTTGTGCCTGGCCGAGCCGCGGTCGCTTTAAAAGAGGTGGGACGGAGCAGGAAGAGGAAGCGCAGGAGATAGCAGCGTCGTGCCGCGTTTACGCCCGCCGGGCAAAGAGGTGCAAGTACGACAAACGACCGCGGCCGAAGTTCAAGCGGGTGCTTCGAGAGAGTCGGATTGGAGGGCATTAACGAGCTCGCTGGTACGGTGACGGTCTTTGCGATCGTCACGTATTTTCTTACCATCGCTTTTTCTGCAGCTCTTATAGACGGGAAATTTGCGGAAGCAGACTCGTGCACGATCGAAATTTTGCTATCTAGTTCTTGCTTGATTAAATCTAATCCACATATGAGAAGGTTTGGTCAATTAGCAAACTCATTCCACGTCCATTGACTTAATTCGTCAACTCGATTAGGCATATCCGCATAAATTATCGGGAAAACGTTGCCACGTCAAGAGAAATCGTTTCGATTCGATTTGTGCCAGGAATCGTAGATTTATAAGGTAGCTCTCCGCGTGGCGCGTACACGGTCGCAGCAGGTGAGCAGAGTATGTAATAGAATCCTCGAGAGCAGCGAGAAATTATACAGGGTGTTTCATAAAGTTTGCATGGAATTTTATCGATTTTTCGATATACTTAAAGTGAGAGATTTTCTTATATCAAAATTCAAGATTTAAGTTCAAGACGAGAGATTTAATGTTCAAAGAGAGAATGAGAGAGATTAGAGCAAATGTAATTTTAGGAACGCAGCCAGTTAATTAGTGTAGTTAATTACAGATTTTGATAACATCCTGCAAAGTTTAATTACATAAATATTTAATATTAAAAAAGAATAAAAGCATCCTATCAAATGTTTCTTAAATATTAACTTTTGTACAAAGTTTATGAAGCACTCTGTACTTTGTACTCTGAGAAGCGTGATATATCAGTGATAGCAGCTGGATATCCTCGTTAAATTAGACGAAGAACGAACGACGACTAGATCGAGCAGCGGTGTAAATTGTGACACCCTGTACGTATTTACACGTGGTGTGATTTATGATTTTATGCAGGTCGAACTATGTCTGTGAATCGTACGTGTGGCAAGACGATTGCCCGTGCCTCTTCTTCACAGGGTTCAAACTAATGCGCAGATCAAACTGATTCGCCCAACTCGAACTCGCTGCATGCTAACCCGCCACAAGTCTCGTGAAAGCGGTCGGCTGTTTACGACCTCTCTCGCTCAACGATAAAGTCGTTCACGGTGGCACACCGCCATCGTGGTGACTTGGCCGAGACTAATCTTCGTCTGGCAATATGCACACAGACGGAAGATCGACCGTAATATGGGATTATTTAAGCGGTTGAAAAGGTAAATACATGATTGTTTAAGACCGGTTTCACTTGTGTGTTGGTTATAACCGACTTTAGTTTTAATAGGCTGACTGCTATATGCAACTTTCGATTATTTCCGTAAAAATCTAGTTGAAAGTTATATGTCTAACGTTATGATATGGCAACTTTTCCAATGTACCTGCTGAGTCGAACTGCTTTTCATTGTCAGTTAATTAAATTTAGGAATTTTCTAAACGTAATTGGTTGCGTTTTATACATATTGAAATCTTTTATGTATACTGTGGCTTATTGTTTTGTACACTATATATAACTGTGTCATATTCAGTAGCATTAATGCGTAAGAGTTATATAATTACTATTTTGTAAATTAATTTATTATTTCGGAATACAACGGTTTTCCTAGGGGATTTTATTTCATTGAGATAGACAAAATTGCGGCTTGCAATTTGGCATACTGTGTTTAGGAACAGGCACTTTTAACAGATGAATATATCAGGTATGCAAAAGAGGAAGTGAGGATCCGGCACTGAAGATCCATATCACCGCCTACGGCCAATGCTACTAGACGAACATTTGCGATAGGTAGATGTACTGGAATGGTAGACATTAAAGATATACTAAAGGTGATTAAGTAGATACGGCGGGAAAATATGATTACATACGGCCGAAACGATTAATCCAACCTAAGATGATCAGGTGGTAGTATTTAGACTTTTCTAGCATCAATATTAATTAAGATCATACATTTGAAAAGAACTATATATTTATAAACGTATTTTATCCTTATAAGAAAGTACATTCATGTTTTATTGTTTAAATAATAGCGATTATCCAAGAGAAGCATAGCAATACTTAGCAAAGAAAAAAATATGAAATATTTATAAATAAAATATTTTAATTATTAATTAAAAATAGAAAATCAATAAATTATTATATTTCTGTAATTTAACTCTCCATGTGTAATCATATTTTTATTCCTTCCGTCTAGCTTAAGTTCTTTTCTTTAGTGTTTTAGGCTTTCAAAAGATGTGCAAAAATATTTTTTAACATATCTGTTACATTACGAAATAGTTTTTTAATGAGATTTTTTAATGAGAGAAAACCGGATTTTGTCTTCTTTTATTTCGAAGAAATTTAAGAATGAAATGTTACGTCAAAAAAGATTCAGATTGGCAGACGAAAGGTTGATAATATATCTTGAAATCTATTCTGTATTGCACACATAATATATACAGAATAATTAAAAAGTAATTTATTGTTTTTTGAATTGTTATTACATTGAAAGCGTGTTTTTACGTTATGTGTGTCGCGTGCGCGACATTGTTTTATTATAATTGATGCTTTGGGAACAATTCGAAACGCCGGTGATAATCCCATTCGTTGTATTACGAAAGTCGACCCACGCGCTAATAGCGCATGCGGGTATTTAAATCGAGTACCATCATATCCGGCATTTCATAGCCGTCATCGATCGATCGCGTTTAACTAGTCGAGCGTATCGACCGGTACTCTCGCGGGCCTAATTACATGGAAATATTTTATTATCGTGACACCGTATGCCGCCCGCCATGAATCAATGGCCATTTATTGTACGGTAACGTACACACGCTTTGATGCGTGCCTGACCAGCAACAGGAGGCTCGTGGCCTTCATGTGGGCGGAATAGGCTGGAGAGTGCACATCGTCCTCAGAAAAACGGCGATGTGTGTGTTGCGCGCATCGGGACCGCGATAATTTATCACGCGTGGAAAATAGCGAAAATTTACGTCTCTTCCGCGTCTCACCGCCCGCGTATGGACGAGTTATGATAATAAACGTATTTATGAGAAGGGGATTTCTCGTGCCGGCTCGAATCGCGCCCCGAGTTTATTAGCCTAATTAGTTATGCATGGTTTACGGTACATTGTGCGTTATTTCGAGCGTGCGAGCTTCGAGCGACGTAATAATTAAATACGTAGCAAGAGAAGGTGGGGACTACACACACACACACACACACACACACACACACCACACACACACACCATACCATAATTTTTTTACTGTACATTTGGTATATAAACTTATAATATATGAATCAGATATGGAACACGTTCTGCATACAATAGTAAAAGTATCTGGAAAAATATGTCACGGAATTAAGAAGCAATATAATTCCAAATTTATATTATACAATTCTAATGAAAAAATGACTTCCATAAAATAAATGTCATTTAATATGTATTATATTTTTTTTATATATTCTTTTTATATATATTTTTTTAATATATATTTTTATATATTAATTTAACAAAATAATGTATTTCATTATGGACAGATTTCTAATAGCAAGGCTTACGACTGGTATTTGCTATCTTATATATTTTTCTAAGAGGAAATATATTTGATCAGTGTTGTTTTAAAATGAAGAAGGAAAGAGGGATATTGTATCCTCAACATGTAAGACATCCTTAATGATTGCCAGGTTGTATTCAATCCTTCGCCTTGTAATTAGGGGATTACGAAATTATTACTTTGAGAATATATCGAAGTGTGGTTAAGCCGGGATATAGGTATGAGCACGCCTGCGAGCGTGCAAAAAGAGAGACATACATTCCGTTACATTCGACATGTGATAAACTATGTGATTCACCGAAGTATTATCGAAGATGGCACGCGCATATCTAAACGCGAGAGAGTGATGGCTGCGCAAACACTTTGATATCACGATTTCAACGATTTAGAAACGATTCGTTACGGCTATGCGATTATTGGCCGCCTCTCGTATTATTAGGAAAATTCCGATTACCCGATTCACATAATTACTGCCTTTATCACTTGTATCGCGATGATGAGAAAATTAGAAAATCTCGGGGATCTCCTATTCGTATCCACAAAGCGTGTGACGCGATTTGTTTTATTTTTCATAAGTACGTGCGACAATCAAAAAAAGATTTAGAAAGTAAATGCCACTCGAGCATGCAAATTATAACAAAACGTTTAGAAACGTTTCCAAGTTGTAATGAAACATTTAAAGTGCTACTTAAAGATATGAATTTACATATATCAGCTGTAACGACTCAATGACTTAATTTCTATTTATTCCTTTAGAAAAAGAATAAATAGAAATTCGACCATGGAAACTGTTTTTGCTGGCGAATAAATTTCTGTTCTTTAGAAATTATTCAAGGTGAGATGTTGTTCAGGACCAAGTAATTCCGATTTTCCACTTGAATACATTGAAACTTTAGCCTGCGACTGGCAACGAGCTTATGACGAATAGTGATATTCGCCGGTAGTGTTCACGCAAATTGCAAACTAATAAAAACATGAAATGTGTATCTTGCATTAGGATCGGCCAGATTAAGTGGATTCTAGTTTCCGCTTCTTTCCATGTTGTGGCTAATGAAGTTTGAAAGCCGCGAAACACGAACGTATGCGTATGCAAATAGGGTTTATTTATGAGTCTGAATATTCCTGCATTCTATAACAAATCAAAGGCTTTCTGAAAATCCAAGCATGCATAAATTGGAATCATGTAGCATCCGCATTCGAGGAAAGTTTTACTACAGCTTGTTTGTAAAGGTTCTGGATTTGCTATCTAACGGAGAAGATAAGAATTCAAGAAATCCTGTTCATCATTCTTCAAAAAGTTATTAAGAAGTTTTTGCCTATCTTTGACTTTTTGGAGTACAGTAGTTTACGATTCTGTAATCGCGCATGGTTTCTCTTATATATAAATAAATTATTACAATCTATATCAGAATCTGACCCTTTGAGATATTATTATCTTTTTAAGCACTTCTTTTAATAATACTTTTTTGGATAATTATGTCTGTAGTTTCATTTATTAGTTATTTATTAATTATTCCTCGTTTCAATTAGGCATTAATGTTTCATATTAAGTAAACAGAATAACAGGCATACTCGTATTTCGAAACGAAGGTGCGGTCGAAATATGGGTTAATATATTAAAAAAAAAACCGCAAATTTGCAAGCAGAACATTATTCAAGAAATTAATATTGTAATTTATCGCGTAATCCACGGCAGCCATGTAAATCTGTTTGTCGTAAAACTTACTGTGTTACGGATATGTGCGCTCGGCGAACTTTGCTTTCCCTCAAAAAATCGCCGCGAAATCATACCTCTCGCCATTTAATACGGTGATGCACGCGAGACGGCGGAGCATTATAATTTTCGATACTCGATAATCACGGCCCGGCCCTCGTTTTAGGTGCTCTTTAGGCCGCGGCCTGGGCACGCAGGCAATTACGCGGTAATCGTAGATATCGCGCACGCAGACTGAATTCAGGGTACGACCCAGATCCCAAGAGAAGAGGAGGTTGTCCGATGTCGATGTGCTGCATCGCGCGGCGCAGGATAAGATTTCGCCGAGGCCAATCGATAATGCCTTCTCGAGTGATCGATGCACCTCGCCCGATTATCGACATGCGTTATTAACCGCCGTGCAGATTTTCCATGGGACTAATTGCGATGCACGCGGTTCCCGAAACGAGGGCTGTCTGTGTCATTGGCGCCGTACGAATGGCCACACTAATTGTAAGAAAGCCACAAGCCATAGCAATTGATTTGTTCTCGAAATGAGATAGGAACTTCTCAAAGAAATAGGCTGTTGCCAGGCTGCATTTATTGAATTAATTGAACACGCACGATTCTAGGTTTTACCAACTTCTGTGATTTATTCATTCTCTGCTATCGCGAATTTACGCTAATTACCACTCTAATTACTGAGAGCGATACATATTCATGTGGTTGCATAAATTGTTTTATGCTTTTTGTCTAATTGTTTATTTTTCATTAGAAACACTATTATTTTAATTAATTATTGTGAATTACATTATAAAAGCTAATATATGTAATATATGTAAGATAGTATGTAAGATAGTATATTGATGAAAATTATCTTCTAGCAAGAGCAATGGACTTATCACAAAATACAAAGAGACAAATGCGTTCATTAGTCAAAATAAATATCTCGCAGATGTTTACAACTAATTTCTTTGCGAAGATCCACGTTCTTAGCTTCTAATCTCCTAGGCAATATGATATTGATGATGTTTCATTAATCAGTGACATATATCTGATTTTAATTTTAAAAATTTGCAGCTTTGAAACACTATTTGTACAGAGAGTCGCGTGATAATAAATGCACTTCGCGGATTTGTCAGAGAGGAATGCAAACGGTAATCGCAATCGCAGATTAGACCCAACAAGTATGTCCAATCAATATTTCTCTCATTTAGATACTCCTTCCTAGTAATCAATGCGCTTCTGATGATCATTGCCGACTAACGTTTTGTACGATTTATTAATTCACCGTGAATTTTCTATTGCGCTAATCACGTTTATTATCAACCCAAAGCCGCTATCTACAGATTATATATATTTGAAACAGTAATTCAATAATTAGATTTACACAAAAATATGAAATTAATTTCTTATGTTAAATGTCGATTCTATATGTAATTTTTTCATATCTAAACTGAGAATCGTTTTAAGTCCTACAAAATAATCTGTAGATACTAATAATAAAGTTTAAACTGTTTGAGAAAAGTTATTCAAATTATTCGAACTATGTGATCAAAATAATCCATTAACTTAGATCATGATCAGATTTACTCATAACAGCTGTGTATATATTACGCGTTTCATGTTACTGTGTCCATGTTTAGTAAACGACAGTGGAATACAATACACGAATTGATCTGTTTTGTAAGCGCTTTATGTGATTCTAAAACATCAACATTTCGCGTCACTCTTGTGCGAGAAAGTAGTAAATGCACTCATGGGTAAGCCGTTCGACGGCAAGGAATGCATGCAAGTAGTAACTGCCGCTGCATATTCGACCGGTTGTTATGAGAAATGTCCACATGGACGTAAGTAATGTCTGACCAGCAGCCGCATGGTAACTAATGCCCTAATGCTTCCAAGACTCAATCGGAAATAATCAGAGAGGATCGTAAATATCGATATTCGAGTAGCTGAGAGAGAAAGAGAGAGAAAGAGAGATAGAGAACTGACTCTCGACTTTACCGTTGACTTCTTTATTATTCGCAAACAAGATCTACGAGTTAAGAAAAATGATATTTAGCTGCTCCCTATAATAAATTCGCGAATATTATATAATTAATCATACAGGCTGTTAAATTCTAAAAAAAAAAAACTTGCATTTCTAAATGTAGAGAAATTATAATTTTTTTTTATTAATGGAACCCTTAAATTGGTGAGACATTTAGTTATACAGATTTTTGATCATCTATTGATTAACTAATAGCTATATCAGATATTTTAATATCTGTACTTGATTAAGCACGTATCTCTTTATCGAATTATTTGCTCACATTGCTCGATGTTGTGCTCGTAAACAAGGATTCGAATAATCTTGTATCAAACCATCTCCGATCGGCATATAACCGGGAGGTACTCTTGATCGCTTCTGCAAACGTAAATACGCCCACCCGCCGAAGACCCGTTATCGACCGCTCTTATCACACCGATCTGTGTTCGTGGAACGAGTCGCTTCTCGAAACCTGGTCTGTGCACCGATCTTATTTTCTAGGGAAACCGGCATCGAACGCGGAGAAAAGATTCGCACGATTGGTACGATAGATCGGAACAAATTCCTCGGATCAGTGCGTGACTTTTATACACAATAAAAGGAACGTGTTAATAAATTGTACGTCTACAACTTTTAGAAATCGTTTTGTTGCAATATGTCTCATAATTATTTGAACAATACATTATTTTTGAGATTTTGTTTCAAAATTATAAAAAGTATTAGAAGCAGAATTTTAAGGTTCAGATTTCATTGCTTTTAGATTAGAAATTTAATAAATCATGATATCAGAAAATATTTAAAAAATGTAATTATAATTAAAATAGATTAAGAATTTTTTTAATAGTTTCTTGATATAAACAATAAACTTTGAAATTAAAACAGTGTAAACAGTATATTTTATATAGTATTTAGACATTGTTTATATTAAAAAATAAGACAGATAAATTTTTATGATTTCTTCCTTTTCCATAATAATTACACGAAATATTAATTATTATGGAAAAGGAAGAAATCATAAAATTTTTATTAGATGTTTTTTAGTACATGTCGTTTATAGTGCAATATGTATATAGTTTAATAAAACAGAATATGCAAACGAAGCTGCGATCGGTTGGTCCGTTTCTGCTCGTAAATAGTAATGGGCATCTATTGGTGTGGGGGCGTGAGATTCACCATGGAGACCTTGCATCGTCAATGTATTAGAGAGTAATGTTAGTGGACGCGTGAGTGAGGAACATAGTAAAAAACAAATATAGAAACATTTGATAAATATTCATGCAATAGGAAATGCATAATTGAAAAATTAATAAGGTTAAATAGTTAACCTTGAACATTTATATAATCTGAAAGATCAAACAATAAATATGATTTATCTAATTTTGATCTATCTAATAAGCCGAAGAGATTTTTCTAATATTACGTATTAGATAAGATTACTTTTTCCGATCTTACAAAGAAGTAAATTAAATTTATTATATTTATATGTCGTTATAAAAGCGTGTTACTTCATGAAGCTAGTCAGTAATAAATTCTGCGGTATTATAACGCAATGAAAATTATTTTTTCGCATATGGAAGCATTTATTTCTTCTTCGTGGCATTGTATAATAGCGTAAGAGTAACTAGGCACATAAATCCATGTTACTCTGTAAAATAGGCGGATGCCACGATGATTCGGCTTTCTCGAATCGCATTAGGCCCGATGCGTCAGCGCACGTGCATCACGCTGCATCACGCAGTGCAACTGCATCCTTCTCGGCGGACGTGCAATCGACCGCGCGAGCTCGATCGTGTACATATGTACGTACGTATCCACGGTGTACTTGGACCGCACGTGATTATGGTTATCACGTCGACGATTGGATCAAGTGCATTAGCCACGCACGAATCGACTATACATGCCGCACACACATTCTGTATCACCCCGACCCTGGCTCGGTCATGCCGGCAGAATACTTTAGGATAGGATCGAGAGACGAGGGCGTGATCCTGCGATCTTTACGGCCGATGCAACCGCATTCGTGCGATCGAGAGTCAAGGTCATGGTTGTAAAGTTTGTATTTACTTCGTAACGCTTCAGCATTACCGGTTTCGCGAGTCCTCACTCGCAAGCTTGCTCAACGGAATCTCTACAAATGTTGACAAGCAGGGTTCAACAGCGGTGTGAATCACTGTTTTTCGAAGGAATTGGGTATATAAAGTAAGATAAAGTAATTTTTATATTAACGATTCACACGATCGCTCGACCCGTTACTTCTTGAAATTTACCTTGTAAATGGCTGAATACACGAAAGATACGTAAAGAAAATATATGACAAATGCAGTATATGAAAATACAAGACTTATAACGATCGCGAAGATATTTTCTATCATCTGATTGAAATATCCTCCATGAGATTTTGTAAACAACCTCTGTAAATTTGTTTCGATGTTAGGTCCATTCAGTAGCATGTTTCTAACGGAGATCTATTCCGTCACTTACTAATTGACTGGCCGGTCTCTCCCATGGCTTCTCAATAACGGTCATGATGAAAAGATAATGTCGGGGTGCGACGTTAACGTCATCTTAGCGTTGCGATGTGTGCACATCGGGTGTAT
>NW_017259254.1:2600737-2619157 GCF_001594045.1 Atta colombica | reverse complement strand
ATATATATATATATGTTCCCGCACTCGGCTAGAACACCTGGAGCATGTATCGCGTATGATCGACGACTGGTTTGCAGAAGTCGATGGTCCGTCGAAAGGTGAAAGATTCAAGGTTAATAGAGGTGGAGATTTTTTCCCGTGTTACCACAGATATTTTTCTAAACAAGAATGACATGTCTCGTTGATCCTTATGCGTCAATTCAACTTTCTAAATAGTAATACGATCTAGAAATTTTGAACAAATAGTACTTTCAGAATATTAGGTGACATCTTGAATTATTGGATAAATTTTCTCACTTACGACACTACAAATTTTTGTTTATTTGATTTGCAAATATTTACTTATGAATTTAAATTTCAATGAATCATACTCAATATTTATTTTTTCTTTAAAATATTTACATTTGGTATTAATATTAATTTTGCATAATTTTCTAAATTTTACAGTTTCAATAAAAATGAAGATAAATAATGTAAAGTCAGTGATTAATTAATGAATAATCTCATTGGCGAAAGTGAATATTCGTCACGCGGATAACTGTACGACGTGCAGTTGAAGTCGAAAGAACGTTAGTCAAGCCATTAATTTGTCGCGGCGAAGTTACGATCGCGGAACTTCCTCGATGGGCTTACATTGCGAGAAACTTACGGTGCTACTTGCCGCGGCGAATGTATAATCGCCGATTACCCTAACAAGTACGTGGTGGTGCATTGAGGCGACTAATTAAGCGATTATAGCATCTTGGGCGAGCTAACGAGTGTTAATCCACAGGCGAATCGTGCCTGTGGGAGCTCAGAGGGTCAACTTTGCTGCACGCCTAGCCGAGCACGACGATGAGTTTTCTCTCTTATCAATATGCTTGTAGAAAATCCCATATCGAGCGTGCTGAAGATACTGTATTTCTCTCGATCATGTAATCGTTGTACTCACAATACGCAATTTCGCTCTCCTCTTGTTTCCGAGAAACGTTTCATATAACTTAGCTTTTACGGGATAATATAACTAACGGTTTCATAGATGCGTAAAGAAGAAAGAAAAAAAATACAGGCAAAAAAGGAAAGATTATTTCAATCCTTTTCACACCTTTGCAGCTTTCTCTTCAATATTTGCCGATAATAAGAGCCAACATTAAATTATATTAGAAAACGTGTGAAATGTATATTGTTAAAAAAATATATGTCGTCTTTCTCGACATTATTTCTTGATGGAATCGTTTTCCTGTCCCATATATTCTCGAACTTTATTGTTCGAGAATCCCAGCTGAGATAATATTTTTCGCAATAAATTGTTCGCTGATTTAATATTCTTATTAACATCAGATTATTAATATGTTTATAAAAATGCTTATTAACATTAAAAATTAAGTTGTTTGTCAATTTAATTTGTGATATTACTATTCTGATTCTGTTTATGATTGCGTTTCAAGACCAAAAAATGATTTCGACGCATGATTTGCAATAATCATAAGTTATATAATTTTACACGAAAGAAATATTGAAACGCGTCATATAATTTTAAACAATCATCAGCATAACCGAAAATTATTATTTTCAGAGAATTCCTCGATAATCTAATTAAAACACTCATCTGTCTATTGGATACATCGAGTATCAATCTGCGATTAAATCGCGAGTGTATTACAGACCCGCAATTCCGGCCAGTCCGCAATATCCGTCGCAGCAAAATTGAAGATAATAATTTATGAAGTGAATTACGCATTACGGCCAGGCGTTGTCCGTCTCGCGATCGGTACATCGACGTTTTCATTTTAATAGAAATTGATTGGCGAAGAGAGCTGCGAGAACAAGTAGGAAATTAAAGAGATGAAAGAGAGAGGCAGGGTGGAAGGCCGGGCTGGGGGGGGAGGGCAAATGCGGCCATATAATTAGAAATCACGGGGATTTACGGGGCATCATGCAATAAATCCAAAAAGTAACGGCTAATGGCACGCATATTGACGTATCCATCTGGCTATCGTTCATCTTTCTCACGAGTCCCACACCATGCGCACGCCCCGTATACGCGACGCGCGCCTCGCGGCTACTCCGCGCGAGCGGCTCGCTCTCGCTCGCGCGGAGAGGACGAGACGAAAGAATCGACGCCTCCAGAGTGAACTACGGGGCTTTCTTCTGAGGAACGAGGGGAGAGAGAGGAGACGTCGCGCCGACCATAAGCACGCTTGATTTACGTTAAAAGCCGAGCTGGGTCCGCGTTGAGTCTTTATCGGGTAGGAGTGAGACGATGATGATGAACGATCGGCGATTTGTAGAGGCGATCGGCGAATGCGCGCATATGCGAAACGGATATATGTATGCGCCCGAGCGAATCTGCTGATCATCTGCAACTCGTGGCCGATATTCCGAGTGCACAAAACGTAGCTTTGAGAAGATCGCTTTATGTCGGTAGAAAAATGGCAATCACACAATCGTCATTCAGATCAGTTCGTTACGTGCGATATACAATCGTGTCAATTATCGTTCTTTGATAACGCCTTTATATGTTATAAATTTTCTATTTTTCTATAAATTTTCATTATTTATCACATTAGAAATGAAATTTCAAATTTTTATTATAAAACCGAAGTTAATTTAAGATTATCTAAAAGACAGATTATGTAATAAAAATTAAGATTAACAAAAAAATTAGTAGAGATTTTATTATTTGTTCAGATATATTTAAAAATTACAGCTCTTTAATTTTCAGCATTAAATAGTATTTATTGAAAGACGAATTTCAATTGAATATATTTATATATTCTATCATATTCTACCGTTCTATGCACTATCGAATTCTGTCCTATTAATGTCACTATCTATAACTGTAATGCTGAATATGTTGCACTGCGAGGCGGTAATTCTCCAGCGAGCAGGTAGTCCGGATTAACATCTTCATTCCGAGGGAAACCCCTCGTTTGCGCATGGTGCAGTGGTAATCGATCGATTATGGTAATTCGAGCGCGATCATTAAAAAAGCTGCGCGCCCACTGTTGGTGATTGTGGTACTCGACGCAGTCACTACGCACTAGCGGCGATAAGTGGCCGCAATGCGTGCAATTCGATTAACGCAACAACGAGTGCGTGAGCGGTCGTTCGTTGTGCATGAAAAGGGAGAAACCCACCCACGCGATCTATTTGCGATCACAGAGGCGATACACCGATTCGAGAAATCTATTTTGACGTATTTGTAGAACGATCAACACTTTATCCGTTAGCGTTGTAGTTGAACCGTAATCTGTAGCATTATGGTATTTTAAATTATTAAAACGTCAGAAATGAATCTCTGCTATTACACATATTGTGAAGTACTGTTTATTTATAATTAAGTTTAATGTAATTACATATTATTTTTTATCAACGGTTTATTTCTTCTAATATTAATAATAAAGCAAATTGCTTTATTATGATTTATTATAATGTATACACATTTATTATAATGCATAATGTGTACACATATGATAGTTTTATATAATCTTGTATAACACATTTACAAATAACATAAAGTAAATATATCATATTTGAAATATGTTATTGATACACATTAGAAATCGGGCTTTGGGTATATATTGGCAAATCATGTGTTATGATTAATTTATCATATCTCAGAACTGTTTGTAATTATAGGATAGAATATCGTTGAATGATTGAACGGTAAATAATAATAATGATAATGAAAGTCACTATATGAAAGTCACTAAAACTAATCTTTAGTTTCACTGTCATTTGAATTAGCTGCGGTAACTGTAAATTAAATTCTAGACAAGAATTAGTGTTTTATTATACATAGAAAATAAAAGATATAAAGTTAAGTTTTTGAGATATTTTAAAGCTGAGTTTAGCGTGGCTGTTTGCCAGTCATTAGACATTTTTATCGTGTTATTGCATAATCGATTAAATAATATCTACGTGGATGAAAATGTTTTAAACTACTATGTGTGTATCTAAATATAAAGCAGAACAAAGCCTTCATCGTGTGAAATGTTTCATAGAACTTTACACCTTAATAGAAAATTACATTGTATATTGATTTCTTTCACAGCTCGTGTTTATATATGATTTACTTATATCTAATTGTTATATCTATTAATATATCTTATTATTAATCATGTTATATTTATTACTTTGCAAAAATATAAATTACTTATAAAAATACAAATTTAATTTTTGATACTGTTTCAAATTTTATGAATATGTAAATTTGTAGCAACAGAAGTAAAAAAATATTCAATACACAGGTTTTATATTATTTTTAAATTATGTAGAACGATTGTATTGATTTTTGTGCTAATCTCTAAATATTTTATTCTTCTACAATAGCAAAATATATTTCTAGTTATAAACTTCTCTCTATCAATTTCTTCAAATATATTTTTATTTATTACTTGTAGACAATAAATGCGAAGTCAATTAATAATTAACATTCACGATGTTCACCTGTAGAACTTTTTTTTATATTGTTACGTTCTCAAACGCAGATCATCTTTAAGCAATGCTTAGAGGCGTCGGCTTTATTTAATGATCAATAGTATATAGTTAGGTTACGACCCCAACATCACGATTTGCAATAACACGGATGAAAACGAACTGTTACTCGGCATTATCTATTACGATCACGGAATTGTTTGTAATGTCACTGCTGGTACATTTCACCCTGTAGCTAAGAGACCTTATTCAAAGATGACCTACTCTCCCGAGGTACAACTAAAAGGATGTCATTTAATAATTTATGCCGGATAGGAAGATTGCAATCGGCAATCGCTCATCGTAAATCGAATCATGCTCTGTAATCAGCCATGCTCGCCAACATTTTCTGCACCGTTGAGACAATTCATGGTACGCCATCGCTTGTATCTGTTACAATGTAAACATGCGAAGAAATAACACGCTATGTGTACAGAAAAATTATCTTTCAGAGATTTGCAGATCTTTAAAGATTTGCATTCTTTTTAGGTGAAAAAATTCAACATTATAATACAATCATGTAATTTTGATATTATATGTACAGTTTTAAAATATTAATTTTTATATGAACGAATTGCTGTTCAATTTTGACAAATTTTAAATAAGATATATTAACGAAAATTGTTCTGATTGCTCACAGGATACTCAGACGTCGCCGGGAGACCGGTTATCGAATTCGAGGACAATGTATCCACAAGGGAAACCCTTTCCATTAGAGAGACGTCGTCTTTTCTACTCTACCTCGCTCGTCTACCCAGGTATGTATCCATCGTATAATGCATCACTTTGGCGCACATCGAGATCAGACCATACAGTCTGCAGTTGCGAGGTACTAATAAATCAATCGGGATTATCGCGAGATCAGTCGCGCGTGCAGGGCCCGCTGAACCATACCATAATTTATGAATTCGATTAGCGGGCGACGCGGCCGCGATAATTTTTACGAAGGGCGTTTTTAACTCGCAAGAAAATTCACACTTTACGGCCGCAGCATACTGGCGCGAGACACCCATTTATTACACCGGCATCTGTACTCCTCAACGAGGCTGTTGTAGCCGATAATAACTGAAATCATCCGACTCCGAATTGGCAATTTATTAATCCCGGCTGGGCGAGAAGGAAGGAGCGCGTGAGCTTTCCGTTAAATAAACGTGATCGACGCCGATGTCGGTAATAATTATAATTTTCCACCGTCATGAAGTCGCGGGCACGCCCACTATAATCGTCGATACGGAGCAGAGTCGCGGCTTGCCGTTCTTTCCAACTTGACCGCATCTCTTCCTACAAGCTCTCTAAGCTTCTCTAGTTTGTAAGCTATTCAATTAACACGCTTACGACGTGCCTACCGACAGAACGCTTTCTAATATCGGTGCAATGGCGATTAAACACCGTGAGAACCGAATCGGAGCAAATAGACATCGATTCGATTATAGAAAATTTTTCGCTGAACATTTAATATTTAACGAGATTGTTGTCAATTTATTAATTATCAATTATTAATTAATTGAAACATTAATACCTAAATTTAGTTAATTAATGAATATATGTGAGATATGTGCGCAAGAGAAAATATATTGTCTGTTTGAGATATCTAAATTAAACTTTATTTCAATATAAAAATCACAAAGGATTGAAAAAGAATTATTGAAAAGATTTTATGTCTTTTTTCTGGAAAAAAATAGTTTCTACATTTTTATATTATTTATACACTGAATATTTTATTAGGCCATTAAATTATGTAGGCACTTAAACTGATTGCTAGAATGTTAAAACTTTTGCAGCATCACTCTCATCATGTTCGAGTTTCTTACATAATAATTTTGATGGTCCAACAAAATTATTTTCAGATTTATATCTAGTTACATTTTTAGATACTTTAACAAACTCATCTTTTTATCATTTTACTTCTCAGATATACATTCTTTTCATTGCGCATCGGCGTTTGCGTCTCTCGTTCGTGATAATCGCGCTGTCATTTCGCGATTCTGTGACCGCATTCGCATACTCTCCAGCTCATAAAATACATCACGCATTATAGCCACGTTGGTATCAGTCATCACGCGGCTTTATGATTTTCCGTCCAACCGATAACGCCGAACTCTCATGCACTTCGTCGGGAAGCGTACGAGCGGGAGAATAGTATCGGTTCGACAGTGGAAAGAACGGGACGAAAAACGAAGAGCGAGAAAAGCGCGCACTATTACGCTCGGGGCATCTCTCGGCAAGAAACACGCCGATCTATCTTTCGGCATCTTCGACGCGAGCGAGCCAGCGTCCGTTTCCGCGTCGGCGACTCTTTCCCGCCGGCTTGGGAAAAAGTGGCGGAAAATTTCCGCGATTTCATCGACGCTGTCTTTCGCCACGTCATGTCGGTATACCGCCTTTCATCGGATATTCTAGCGCGAAGTTTAATTCATACAGCTGATCAGCCGTCCCCGTGGGCTTCTCAGATCGCGATATATCTCGATATGCGAGGATAATTAAAGGGGTCTTTCTGAAAAAGCGTTGCGAGATCGCGCTGCCGCTTTCAAACTTCACGAGAATTAATATGAATTTATGAGAAAAGATCGCCATAACGAGACATACCCTGGCTTGACTGACGATTTCCCGTGTCGATATCAACAAAGCAAAAAAAAAAAACGTGTTTGCGATACCAAAACTCACGTAAATGACCTATCGCTCGTGTTCCCAGGACTATCCAGGCCAGAGCGATACTTCTAATTTATCGCGGCCGAGTTATCATCTCGCGTGGCCACAATACGCATTGTTACATGTCGATATCTTTCGTTGCCGGAAGAAAAGCAGGCAGGCACGGGAGCGTACATTTGCTGCTTGCACACGCGAGCTAATCTCGAGAGGGGCGCCATGGAATCCGCGACGAAAGCCGACGGTGTCATAATGATCCTCTGAGGGGAACACGATCGCTATAAATCAGCCTGCCGGTTATATACCATGCGGTGTACGGCGCGCGGGATTCATTAGCATTTTTCTGTGGTCGTAGTGGGAAAGCGAGGAACGACGTTGACATAGCGCCTAGCTGGGCTATCGGTGGCAGATTACTTGCGGATAAGCACGGCGGATGCAGATTTATTGCGCTACCGAGCAAAACGATGAAACGTCTGGGAACTTTGCGTGAAACTGACCCCGGAATTTTCACGTGCACATAAACGCATACTTTACCGCTTATCGTGCCGTGTAATATCTTAACTTGACGTGTTATGGTGCGGCACTCTTTCATCTCATCGCGTAATCTACGGAAAATCGTTTAATTGGACGGATCACGCGTGATCGAATAATCGGGAATATGCAACTATTTCAAAATTAGCCGCAGATCTATACTGCGATTCGGGTGTTGACTGTCGGATAATATTATATTTACATGTACAAATTTGTGATATTTCGATATCTGCATTACTAAGAATATTGCTTAAAAATTTATTATCTCTCTAAAAATTTATTATCTCTCTAAATTCTTTGGAATGAAATTTCACTGTAAAGAGTAAAATTTGAGTTGAAAAAGTTGAAAAAGAAACTCAATTTTCAATCTTTAAGAGTAAGATTCCATTCTTCAGAGTGAGGTTTACTCTGAAAATTTTAGAGAGTACAGTTGTCATTTCTTCTGCTGGAGATCTCGCTATCTTACCAGAGATCGATTATTAAAATTATTGTCTTGTAGTGTGTTGTGTGTTGTTCTCTAAAAGAAGATTATCAAAGTTTTTCCATCAGCCGAAGAGCTGAAGATTTCTCCAAAAAACTGGAGTCTTTGGCTCAAAACCAGAGACGAGTGACAATTGTTTATTCCTAATTAATTGATTATTAACATTTGTCTCAAAATTGACGATTTTTATTTGCATGTTGTTTCCTAGATCCGGCGAAACCTGTCTTACACGTAGATCAAGTAAAATATTAACTGCGCTCTGATCACGCCTTAGTTTCACGCAAGTTGAAGGTGAAATGGCGAAAGCGTAGTGTGTACCCCGTTATCGCGCATTAAGTGCACTCATCGTGTATGTCCGCAGGTATCGAACGAAGTTTATTGGCTAATTGAAATTCGCTGATAGAAATACGGTGGGTGGCTTGTCGGTTAATCGACCGCGCGTTTCCGTTTTGATTGTACTTCCTGGATTTGCATTTATATTTGCATATATTTGCATAGCTGGTATTATGAGTAAATCTTGCCTATACTACGCTACAGAACATATCATTTCATAAGCTTTGATCTTCTTGGTTTCTGAGAGATATTTTGTTTACCGAAGTGCCTGTAATAATGGTTCTTGTTAAGAAAGATATTAACTATGCAATATATTTTTTACTGCTTACAATCTGGATCTTCTTTGTTTAAATTTTTTTTATTATTCAAGGCTTTCAGAAAACGTAGAAAAATCAACGGTTATTTTTTAACATTTCTCTATTATATTACCGAATAGTTTTTAAAAAATTCAATTGTTTAAATTGACATTTGAATAAAATTGAGAAAGAAAGAGAGTGAAATTTTGCTTGTGTCAAAAAATATCAAGAATGCAATTGATTGAAGGTGAAAAGTTAAAATTTTTATAAATAATAGTTTATTGTCTAATTTAATTTAATTTAGTTATTTAATTTTTTTAATTATTTTTTTAAATTCTTTGAATGTATTCTCGAAATAATTGATAAAATTGCAGCATCATGTATCTTAGCACGTGCTAAGTGAATTTTAAACTGTTATCGAACAATGTCAAAAGAAGATGATCAATTGATGTTTATTATAACAGGTAAGTTGATGGCAAACGATAAAATCTGCGATCTTTAGAATCTACACGTGTAACGGGTCCATGCAACTTTCTTAATTCGAGATTGTCATAGTGTGAAGTAACAAGTCATGTTTCACTGCAGTGGCTTTTGCAGTGGCCGTCTTGAAAGCTTATATCTCACACGGGAGAAATATATTAAGCGTCAAGCGAGACTCCCGCGGTTTGCGTTACGCGTAATAACTTGATTGGTCGCGGTGAAAGGTCGAATCACCAAAAGTAATTCGCGAATGCATCGCCAAGCGAAATTGACCTCGACTCGTCTTTCACCGTTAACTCGCATCGCCGGTTTGTCCGGCGATGAATCGGAGCTTTGATCGTTATATTAAGGAGGAGGGTGAGAAATTGACTGACGGATACCCGCGTGAAAATGTGTATACAGTGTAAGTGCATTCGTGACGATGCGTCTTATTAACGCAATTTTATTCATTCGTAAACTTATAATACTAATTATACATGTCAAGATAAAAAAAGTGTCTAGACAATTTTTTTCCTTCCTTCTCGAAAAATGCATGTAATTGAGATAATCCGACAAAGACAAAAATCTCGTTTTCTCTTCATTTTCGAAATGAGATGCTCTTAAATTATACAAATAAAAACCTGATTATAAATATAGGGTATTTTAAAAATAAAGGATAATTACTTGAGAGGCAATTGGAACTAAAAAACGAGAATAAAGATGATATAAATATGATATCGAATGCTTCACTGAGAAAAATGTCTGGTTAGATTAATTGGAATTTTGGTTGAAAATAACGAATTAGAATTTTTTAATCAAATCTATTAGAATCTAGTTGAGGTAATTCTAAGTTTAATCAGAATTCTGATTAATATAACCAGAATTTTTTTTAGTTCGTCTATTTTCAACCAGATATTTTTCTTGTTAATATTGTTTTAAAATGATTGCCATTTTTATAAAAATTGAAATTGCTTTGCTTTTGAATTTTATCAGGATTAAAAAAAAGATGGCTTTTATGAGTTTTATAACATAATTTAAATGAAATAAAAGAGTTGCAGATTGTTTTAACGTTATCCGAAATGGCACCTCTCGTTCCTACATGAAGATACAGCTCACTTAGCCCACTTTCTTGAAAGAGATCAAAACCCACTTTCTTGAAAGAGATCAAAACTCTACAGAAAATAACGTATTCCGAACCTACCATGTTCATACCAATTTTTTTCTTATTTTTAAGTTCCCAATCATCTCCTGAGCAATTGACCTCTACTTTTGAAATACCCTGTACATATACATACTGCTTTGACTCACATGATCTTACGTATGAACGACTTGCACGATACTTGCGAGAATATCGATGAGGGCAGTAACGCGGTATCGGTGCTCACTGCAACCAGATATACCACGACTAATAATTAATAGACGATCGCGCGAGTAAACGGTAAGCCGAGGAACATTCCGGTGGCTGGCAACCCGTCGCGTATATATCGTGTATCACGTAGGATGGAGAGTCACGAGCGGCAGATCGCAGGACGATAGGATCGCGGGGGATCTCTCGTTTGATCCAGTTGTGCACCTGACCGCATTTCCGCATGAGTTATGGATGCGCATCAATCCTTTTATCCCTCCCTTCTTCTCGAGAAACTGACATGATCGTCGACTCTTCTTGCCCTCCCACCGACACGAGCCACCCTCGTTTCTGATGATGGTAACGGTAACGACTTCGGCGAAACGTCCCTCATTGCTATCACGCTCGCTTTTCCCTGCGGGACAAAGATCTGCAGCTGCAGTTTACCGACCCACTTTTAAGATCGTATCTGGTATCCGAGGGCCTCACCTTTTTTCTGGCCGCCGCCAACTTTTTGTCCTTCCCTAATTTCTTTCCTCTTATTTTTTTTCTACCTAATGTCTTCTCTCTCGACCACTATGATCAATGTTCCTCTATTTTTTTTTAGTCGTAAAGCTCTTAGTGTTATCGATAAATATTTATGTTTCCTGACATTTTTGACAGTGCATAATTCAAGCATTCCATTTCAAAATTTATCGAATGAAGAGACAAGAGTTTTGTCTTTGTCGGATTATCTGAATTATCTAGAGTGAGTTATTTTGTGTTCTTAATAAAGTTCTAAATAAGTGTAATTAATAAAGCTCGAAGAATTAAAATTTTTAAGAACAAATACATTAATTGATCTATCGATTTCATAATGTTTTACGTATAATAGTATAAGTTTGAAATAATTAATAGAAATGAAATAAATTCTGAATGAAAACCCAGTCCGAAACTTTTATTATTCTAATCGCATGTTTTTATGGAAATTATGATCCATTGGTTTTTCATGTACATTCACTTAAATTTATTTACATATAAAATATGATCCCGGCTGTATATATATATATATATATATATTCCTTTTTATTAGGCATAAAGATTTATTATTTTTTTTATGGCGAAATATATCATTATGGCTCTTTTTATTTTCTCGATGGGAAGAGTCACGTAAGTTTTGCGCAATTGGATTCTTGGTCGCAGTGCGATTAGCATCGTAAAACCAACGTTTAACCGGCGGTATTTACATACTCGTTAGAGCACTATTAGCAGCATTAGAACATATATTAAGAATATAGGTTTCCTCGTTTTTAGTGTCAGTTCGCACGATCTGCTGCCGTCCGCGGATGAATGCTCTACTTACGTCGAGTTCGACTTCTCAACTTTCTACGAGTTCGTCGTCTCTTTAAAGTTCCGAAATTTGATCATTCGTGATTATTGCTATCGATATGTAAATTTTATATACAAGGAAATAGATCACTATTAATTAATGTAATACAAGTTTCTTGTATATTTCGTGTTTTCGATGATAAGATATATATTATAATCTAGATCTTGTATAAACACAAAGGACATAATTATTAATTTAAAAGGAAAGAAAATAACACACTATCAAATTCAATCTTGAAGTGATATAGAATACGTAGTCCAATTATACATTATATATTGTGTCCTCATACCTTAAATAAAGTATATAATAATATAAAAAACTGCTTAAAAATTGAAATCATACTCCCAGTTATTTATAATAATACTAACCATCAAAGAGTCCAAACTGATATATGGAGAATTTTTAAAAGCATGTTTCCTAATTTTTAGCATAGCAAATTGGACTCATTGAAGACATATTTTAACATTCAATGATCTCGCTCACGCATATAAAATTCACGTGTCAATAGCATTCTAAGATTCACTATTTCAGTACGATTTATCACGTTTGATATAATATAAATTAATATAAATTAATATAAATTAATAAAAAATGATATATAAAAATTTCTCTTTTAAATAATAAAAAATATTATTTAAATGTATACATATTTATAATCAGTAACATGTCGTTTCCTTATTTTAATTTATCCTCAGATTAGAAACATAATGACAACTATCTTCGAAGATTAGATATTTACCAGAGGAACACGGTTCTGTCGAATTGAGTGTTTAAATACCAATAGTTTTAGCTACATATGTACTGTCCCTCGCGGTGATCTTCGTTGCCGAAGGTATCGCGGCTGACGACGTACTAACGTTAACTATTACATTTATCTAAACTTTATGGCTCGTGACTAAGCATCAGAATGAAGCTTCGGCATTTTGTAGGCTTAATCGAATTCACCGTGGCAGGGAAAAGTGGTTTCTCGAAGTTATAGCAGTTAGATATTTCTATAATATAATTCACGTTTGTTCGGCACTGTTTCCGGGTATGCATTTTCTCTCATTTCGCGAGGAAAGAAGTTTTATGTCGCGATAGTAACCCGCGGAGCCGACGATGATCAACGTCGAATTGCGTGTATCCCGGTAAAAATGTCATTCGTGTGGCCGCCCCGGGACGCGAAATTATCGCTGTTGCACTATCAAGCACACGTTGTGTCGGAATATTCCTCCGGCGTCAATCGCGACTCAACAGTCGGTCGTGACGCGGCCTCTCTGTTCGACAACCTTTGCCCACCCAGGATGCGAACGTGGTTTCAGACTCCTCTGCAGCGCAGCACGATGCGCACATACGATGTAGAATCCCTAGAAATAAGAATCTGACCAATCGTCCAGTTCTAGTTTGATTAAAAATGACGTATGTTATGTATGTGCACATATACATATACGTACATTTATACGTACACTTAACAAATGTATAACGTTCACATATCTGTTTTTTAATTTTTTTACAGTGTTTAGTTCTCATCTGATTGATTCCATTATTTTTCATCAAGTCAATAAAAAAGGACAAAATTGGCTAGATTCATACTTCTAGGAACTTTACACACGATGAACTCTCGCGATATCGAAATCCACCGGGAGATTCTAGGTCGATAATCGTGCTAAACGCGAAAGGTTTTTTCTGGGAGGACACAGTTGATTCTTGAAAATTTTCCATTTCCAATTACATAAAAGAATGATTTTGCTGAAATATCTAAAAATTTAGGTAGATTTAAAAATAATTTTGTTGGACCATCAAAATAATTATGTAGGAAATTCGAGCATAATAATCGAGTAAAAAGTTTTGACATTCCAGCAGTTTAGCGTCTTATATAATTATTTTAATGGTCTAACAAATTTTTTTTTAATCTATATCTAGCTAAATTTTTAGATACTTCAAAATCGTTTTTTTTTTTGTATTATAATATTTCATCTGTAAACTCAGTTAACATTTAAATTTAGACGCAATGTATGTTTTATTTACAATAATTTTTGGGTTATAAGTGGAAATTTATATATAGTTATAGGATTCGAATTAAAAATCGAAAATATCATAATCATATAGCTATTATGGACTGCTAAATTTCATCAAGGTAAATTCTTTCGAAAAATAATTCTTATAAAAATTTTATATTTATAATAATACACTGAGAAAAAAATGCTATTGATTCAATTAAATAAAATAATTATAAATTATTATTTCAATAATCAAAGCTTTTATGTCAATAAAAATATACATGAATTAATTATTTATGTTAGTGACAGCCTATAATATAAATTTTAATTGAATCAATATTTGTTTTTCAGTATATTAATGTATCATTAGACCACGATGAAAACACACAACAATTAAAAAATAAAAATTAAGCGATCAAGTTTGAATCTTTAGTGCTGAAATAATTCCGAGTGAAGGAATTGTTTCAGCATTAAATGAGCTTTATATTTGTTTCAACATCATTAGTTCAATGCTACATATAAAAATGCTTGATGTATTAGCTCACTAAATCGTTGAATTCTAGTCTGTCATCTAGAAAGTAGAAATTAGTGGTTGATTAATTAATAAAGACTACCAATTCATCTCAATGATCTCGGACATGCAATCATAATTAAAGTCCTTGAGTTGTTTGATGCGTCACCAGTGACATTGACTTCCACTAGCTTGGAAGTACTGTCCAACGCTATTACGAAAGGAAATGTGCACCCGCTCGGCATCTTGCAACGGGATCTTCTCGGTCAGCGACAAATATCTTATATCGCAGCATCCTTTCATTAGTTCTCTCGACGTGTGGGACGTGTAATTTAGGCGAAGCACTAACTGTCAAGCGCGCTAACGGCGATCAGTGTCGACACAGCCTCTTTGGAATCTATCTTATTGATCTCGTTGTTGAATCGCATAATCGCATCATACAGGAGGAACGAGAAACGTTGTAACGCGTGCTCGCTAACGCCTATATCCATCATACGTCAAAACCCGTGCGGCGATTATACCACGCGCTGATGAATCCGATGCGCCGAGCGAGGCGAGACGTGGGCGTCATGAGCTATCATGTGACATTAACTCGGCGAAATCAAAGTGATTTACTTATCAACAAGATCGCTGATTCCGGGGAATGACTGCTGTGGTCTGACTGTTCCGCACCGTTAAATCCGCGGGTATGTGCCATTACGGTTACATAGAAACGGCCGATTCGATAATAGACGCGCGATGAGGAAGGGTTGTTCGATCCTGTCCTCTTATCTATCATCGTGCGGTAAAACGGAGAATACGCGTGAATAACTGAGCTACATCCGGGAGAGTACATACGTGGTAAACATTAACGATAACTGGTTAAGAAATAAGATCAAACAATTTATCTTAATAGAAGTAAAAAAAAATTTGTTTATAAAGTGCACACACAAATTTAGTCCTCACATAATATTTATTTCTGTTCCTCTAATATTTCTTTCATAAGAAAAAAATTAAAAAATAGTTTGAAATAATCAGTAGATAAATAAAAACAATCAAAAGTGGATAAAGATTAATATATTGAATTTTCGCAATCAACACAATAGAACACAGTTTGTTGAAGATTTATCATTTCTAATATTTCACGGAACTGAAATCCGGAAATATGATCTTTCTCGGTTCGAAGGTTACCTTCGCCGTGACTTCGATAATGGACGTGCAACGACAGGAAGTCAGAACCGGCGATTTGATTTTATCTTATGCGCTATCACTCCCACAGGTCGCTGGAGCTTCCCGTTCCATCGACTCGTGGCTGACTGTATGATTTGCATTATCGAATTTTACGGGGAGTAACGTGCAACGCAGTTGTCTCGAAAGTCTCAGTCGCGCCGTTGCAATTTGAGAAGGTTGTCACGAAACGTTGCATAGGCGTCCCCTTAGCCGCTCTCTCTCTCGTCGATAATATATGATCGAGGGGTTTGGCGTATCGCGACAGAGAAGTTAAAGGAGCAGCCCGCAACCGGAAGTACAAGCACGGGGAACAGAAATGTACGTCGTGCTCGACGCGTAGCCTGTCGCGCTGATGACGATTTAGGATAGACCGCAGGATATAAGTGATGCATACAAAGCTCAGCATTGTGCTCGCTAAACACTGCACCACTGTATTGTGCAGAGGAACGTGATTACAATATACGCGAGAAGGACGAGAGAGGAGTGTGAGTGCCACGGGAGCCGCGTGAGAAACGCTGCATGCTTAATGTCAACCACCCACGTGTCATAACTTAATGCTATTTACGATATCTGATACAACTGGATTACGTTTAGCCGGCTGAAATTGCGCTTATGCGCATTTTTAGCTATTGTTTATGAAGATGCGATCTCTTATCGTATTATAGTTCTTATAGGTATTGGCTAGATATACAATCATTTATTACAGTGACAATGATATTATCGAGATACTATACGAGTCATTTAAAATGTATAAGTTTTCTTAATATAATAATATAAAGATATCGATATAATGCTCATTTTCGAGAGTAAAACTGATTAAAAACTGATTACTTTGATATTAATCTTTTATTACTGGAGTGGGATGTTTACACGAAAAGAATGATTTTTTTGAAGTATCTAAAAATTTAATTTGGATACGGATTTAAAAATAATTTTGTTGGATTATATAATGCTTATATAATAACTATTATATAGAATTGGTTACTGGAATATCAAAACTTTATTACAACGACAATGCTGCCCTTTGACAAGTCTCTTAAAATGTTTGTCAAAAATATTCAAATTAGCTTTTCATACTTAAGTTTCCTATATAATTATTTTGATAATTGAGGTATAATGTTATCAGAAACATAATTTAATATTAGAATTAATAGTTTTTAAAATTATTATTCGTGTTTACATAATGCAAATCAGACTCTTGACAATGTCAAATCGAAAGTGAGTGTGCCAGCTGTTTCTGTGATTTAAGCGCTCCATCTTAAACTTAACCTATTGAGCGCGAATGGCGATCGTGAGAAACGATATGTCGATTAAAATACATAACGAGGCATGTCTGGCGCTGCACGTGTACGTCGTTTTATAAAAGCGTCACTGCAACGAATGACACGTTTCATTTACAGCATGACGACGGAAAGGAGAAATCATAGCAACACATGTGGAGATATCTTGAAATACGTGCGACGAGCAGTAATTCACGTGTGCGCACGGAATTTTTCGTCGGAAGCAATAATATTTGCTTAGGAAATTCGACGTTTGTAAATACGGATCGGTACGATGGGCTACAGTTTCGATAAGCACTCGAAAACCGCCGAGTGCAGGCTGTCCGACTAATGTACGAAATGATGGACACATATATAACGATTATTTTTAGATGTGACGATAATGTCACGTAGAGCTAACTTCCAATTACATTGTTGCTTTAATATAAGTGAAAATTCATGTTCCTATTTTTTGAAAATATTTATTTAATAATATAATTGAACCTGTTCAAGAGTAAAGATATAATAATGGTGGTTTTTCCTCTGATAATCAAACACAGAAAAAACGTTTTTTTTACTGAAGTATCTAAAAATTTAACTAATCCAATAAAATTATTTAGTTGAATTTTTAGAAGTTTTCAAAAATTTTTTCCATAAATAAATTTTGTATAATTTAGCAAGAAATAATTCCATTACACTTTCTATGCTTGTAAATTAATATTTAATTTTTATTTTTAATTTTCAGCTCCGACTGCACAAAAAATGGCTTCACTATTTTCATACGCGGCGATTCTAAAGAGAGTCTGGAGTTTATAGACGAAGTAGTGGTCCTGTTGCAGGTAAGAATAATTTCGCGGACGAATGAAGATTTTATTGTGAAACCGTCATAGAAATCACACGCAATTCTTGTCTTTATAGGGCAGAATCAACGTGGCTCAGACTCTCGTGCTTCGAAATGCCGCAACAAAGGATGGCCTGATTGAATCTCTCTTACCTCTCAGTAAAGTCCAGGTGAGTTTGATATCAAAGAACAATTAAACCCTTGAACGGCATTGAACGCACCTTCCCGCAGGCAAAAAAGTAATCACGCTCAATCGCTTGTCGTTTTTGTCTCCCTGTTCATTGTACGTTGTATTGATCCAGTTTCCACGGTGTATTATATTTGGCTTCTTAAGCGTCCGCACGTGCGTTTCGTATCGGAATTGTGTCGCTTGGTGTATTATAGCCTCACAGTTTCCATTGTAACATTTCTCTCCTTTGTCGAGGCGAAACGAATATTGCTACAAAAGCTAAAGCTTAGTATTTGCGACAAACGTAATTTACAGTCCCATAAGTATGATCATTGAAAGCTATCGGGGCATTATAATTAGCCATAAATGTTCCCTTTCAGACCGTCATCGTGAATGACGCCACTCTCGCAAAGTATATTCCCAGACGAGAAGAAAATCATGATCAGATGCAATGGATCACTTTTTACAAGGTAATTATACGTTCACAGTGAATACTTAAACTCGCATCGATATTGCATCAATTTAATTGAAATA
>NW_017259254.1:2589949-2600637 GCF_001594045.1 Atta colombica | reverse complement strand
TATAATATATGATACACTGTATTATATAATAATGTATTACATAATAATAATAGTTTATATAAAATACGCGAAAATCACGCTTGCAAATGCAAATAAACAATTTCGATAGTGTGAATCTTGCGACAAATTGTTGTCGCAATTTGTCGTTCAATGTCAATCAACAGTAAGCCGCTTCGATCAGCTCAACATCATGATGATGATTCGGCAAATTTGATGAAATAAATAGCTGGAAGTCGCTCGAAATAATGGTATTTGCTTATTTCAGTAATCTTTCGCAATGAATGTCGATTTATTGTTCGATCGTGGCACTGACTAGTATTATTAATTAATCAGTACTTCACATTATCAAAATGTCTTTATATTTTAATTATTACAATTTTTTAATCATTTTCTTAAACAAAATTATATCTTGTATATATTTTTACTTATTCTTTGAGACTTAATTTTATTAAAGATATTTAAATTTTTTAAAATCGAGTTTAATGAAGATGTTACTATATCTCTTACGAAAGCTAATAAAATTTAATGCTACTTTAATTTTTAATCATGAATTATTAATTTTATGTTCATTAATAAAAAAAGTTAATAAAAAGTTGAAGAAGATTGGTGAAATCGGGTAATAATCAATTATTAATCGAAAGTTGTGATGAGAAAAAGAAATTAAAAATATATTTGACGAGAATGCGAGGTAATTATCTTCTGTAATTAATAATTTTGCATCGTCCGAATTTATTCTACAGTTGTTGAGCTGTCCTATAATACTACCATGATAGAAATTTAGCCATCGATTATCTCCGGACATAATGGATTTATACCCGGAGATCGATTATTATATGAGATTGATTAATCACTGGGCAATTTCACAAAATTAAGATATCGGTTGGACTTGTAACTATAACCTATCGTACATATAATTGTAATATATGATTATTAAGTATTTTAAATTTTGAAGATAATTGAATATTTTACATAATATTACATATTTCACATACACACACACACACACACACACACACACACACAATTTTTCTTTTTTTATTTACGTTAAATATGAAAGGTAGTATACTGATAATCTAATTTTTACGTTTCTGTAATCTTGATTTTATATCGACTAAAATTAATATATCTTGTCACAAAGATATGTCTGAAAACTTGATATATAAATGCAGTATTAAATTAATTGTGTCGGAAATCGATATCAATCGCTATTCCGAACATGCGCCATATTCGTCGCGAGTTGATCTAACGCGATTGGTATTTGTGCGCACGTGATTGGAGCGATTCGAACGGGCACTTGGAGCTAAGAAATTATCGAGATAATAGTTCAATGTATTTGTTCTACGTGCAACAGATATGCGTCATTCATTACGTACTTCTTTAAACAATGTATTCCCCGTAAGGTTTGCAATGATTGATCGATTACGGTTCATTGAATCGCGCAATCGCCGTATTAGACATGTCTACTTCTACGTCGCTGGCATTCCTCCTGGATACCAGTTGCCGATGAAGGACATTTCACTAAATCGCGAGAAGTAGATAGACATCATTTCGCCATGATCGGTATTTTGATTTCCCATAGGAGTACGACAGTCTCATGACGGAGTGGCAATCGGCTGGTCGCAGATTAGCCCTCGAAATGTCGGACCTGAAGGAATGCACAAGCCTGTCTGGCACTTTGACGCCTCTCGGTCGGCTCCTCACGGACCCCACATTGAGAAGAACGTCTAGAGATGCCGAAGAAGCCATCGCCGCACTCGAGGAACGCGCGGCTCCCCTTCTACACATTGAGCACGTTAGGTAGAATTTTTTATTTTTATTTATATCATGCAAGAAAGGACCCGTTTCTTTTAGATTACACAGATAAAACTTTTTTTGTCAAACTTATATTTTTGTTGAAAAATGATTTCTTGACTCACATAACATAATTTTTCTATGCACAAAATGTCGACGTTCAATTTTTACTTTTTTAAACATGTGATTCTAATATTAATAATTAGTATAACTATTAGTATATAATTAATATAATTAGTATAATTAATATATAATTAGTATAATTAGTATAATTAACTAGTATATAATTGAATGTTACTTGTAGTAACATCGACTTATTATCTATTTATTATGCAAATGATTTCTTTTTTTGATTAAGAAAATATCAAATTTGAAAAGTTATTTAGATTGATTGAGGGTTACATCGAACTTTCTTTGATTTCTATACTTATGAAACAAGTATCAATCAAGGACGTTTTAATGCAAAGATAACGAAACACATTAGTCGATGAAACATTCAACTCTGATTTGCATCCTGACCTTCGTTCGTGGTTAGGGTTCGATCGTTTGTACATGAGGAGATGGCCACGCGGATTCCTAACGGTGCGTCATGATCACGGTTCCTTTTTATCTTTCTAGATTGTCGGTGAAACGAGCCCGAAGACTGGTGGAGGAGGTGGGTAAGGCTGCCACCAGGCTGGAGTCATCGTTCGAGTCGCGACGCGCGACTATCCGCAATCTCGCGGTTCTGCGGAGCATCGAGGATCAAGCACACGAGGTAAGTTTTACGTAAATTAATATGTCGTTCGTGAAGTCTTGTAAATCTTCCTCACTCGCAAACTGGCTAATCCGTACCGAAACGCTAGCCTATCTGATTAACATTAGCCTCGATGTTGCTATCACGATGGGAGTCAGAAAAGATTATAGACCGATCGTGTCATATATCCGATGCAGTAACGGCATATTTGAATAGATGTGTAAGGGAAGGAGGGAGATATCATAAGATTAAGATTTTCAAATACGGGATATTTATACATGTAATAATTACACGGAAAGGTTTTATCTAAAAATTTAACTGTATAGGAATATAAAAATAATTTTGTTGAATGATCAAAATAATTAGGTAGAACGTTCAAACTGGTTACTAGAATGTTAAATGCTTTTGCAGCATTGCTACTTGAGATTCTTACATAATTATTTTGATCCAACAAAATCATTTTCATTTATATCTAGCTAAATTTTTAAATATTTCAACAAAATTATTCTTTTTGTGTATCTAATGAAAAAAAAAAGTAATTACTCTATTCTTATAATTCAAATATATTTGTCCACAGACAGAGAATAAAGAATAAAGAATAAAGAGAATAAAGAATAGCATTGAAAGAATTTAGATTAGCACATCAATTATGAGCGTTGTTTATACGTTGATGTAGCCTTGAACTAGAAGATTATCGATTGCTACGTGGTTTGTTATTCCGCGTGCGTATGAAAGTTCTCCATACATGGCCACTCTCCTAACTCGTTTCTCGACGATTACACCGAAGTTATTGCACGCAATGCTTATACTGTCTTGTATACACGGACTATCCTCCCTTTGAGCCGCGTATGGCCACTCTTTCGAGCGCGACTTGCATTGAATTCAGCCAGTCAGCCTCCCTCAGTCGACAATGGAAGACGCACAAAGGGCTCCCTATCTTCACTTCCACGAACGAACTTTCGCTTCGAAAATCTCAGCGCTGTATACCTAGCCATCGAACGATCTCTCGTGTTGACATTCGATCTCTCATCGATCTTTTGCGGAGCGTTAGGCTCGCCAACGAACATCACCGACTTGTTATTCTTTGGTCCTTCGCAAACACGATGCAGCTTTGTCAGTGCTATTGAGAGAATCCAACTCTTTCATTATTGAGAATAGCTTGATTTTATGCGATATTTATTTATAATTTATTATTGTATTTATCTAGAAAAATAATTTCCTTTAATATCTATCATTATTTACGTACACATGTATTATTATCAACAAAGATAGATTCTTAATTGACTTTGAATTTTATTTTTTCTGACAAAACATTTAAGGACTAAACTTAGTTAAATGAAAACATTTAATATAAAATTACACTTGATAATTTCTCCAGTAATTTCAGCTGAGTAGTTGTTCAATCGCTGATTCTAAGAGATGCCTAAAGCAAACACGCATGTTAACGCGTTTTCCTCGTATTAGATGCCACGAAGATCGGTGAACGCGTGCAATCATCTGCCTCCCCGACGCATTACACTCACTATTTCCATAATGACGACCGAGTCTGGGGACGTGATTGGCATTGCCAACGCGTCCGAGTATAATCGATAATACGATGGTAGGATCACGCGAATCGATAAACAGTCTAGAATGGAGAATGGTCGAGGAACGATGTATTGTTCGACATCTTTATTACGAACTTTCAAATTTTCAATTTTTCTTAATATAGTGTTGATAAAAAAGTGGTATTTATAACATATATTTCACACAATATACATTTCTCTTAAAATGTCTATTTTTTTTCTTTTTATTTCTTGTAATACAAATGTGTTTTTATGCATTTATACATCTCTTTCTGGATAAACCTTGAATTATTGAAAATTATCTCGTGAAACATACTGACGATCTTCCTTTAATAATTATATATGATAGCATTAGAAATTTTTGTTCATTTCTACATGCAAAATGAATGCGATTTTCTGTGGATTTGCATTGCATTAAAATTTGACATTGAACCGTCATCTAATCATGATTTTATGCACATGTATGCAGTTTCTCTCCTTCTTAACGAGCCCTCTAGGGGAAAACAAAATCGAGGTTGCCACGAATTCACATCTTTCATGCACAAGCGAATCGGAAATTACCGTGGCGGATCACATAAATGCCACCCTTCCCTTGATCGCTTTATAATTATTAATTATCCATCACGGGAACGTAAAGCATGGCCCGCCCTTTGGGAACCCGAGTGTGAATGAATGACCTGGGCGGTTCGCGATACTCGGGTCTATAATTTTCACCATTTTTTCATATTCCTCCGTCATCAAGACGTCCAAAACGATCAACATGGGGGAACAACATTCGTCGAAATTACAAGATCAGATTAGTGCTAAAGAGAAAAGAGATTGCTCATAAATATAGTCTTTACTTCCACTTTGCGTTTCCAGTTTTTAATTTAAAAAATTCGTCCAAAGACTTTAGCGGATGTTTAATAAACTATCTAATTGATTCAATGCACAATTGTCGTTGAAAGAGCAGCAATGTTATTTTTCTTCTCAGAATTGAATAAATACAGCCATGATTCTTGAATTATTAGTGATTTAAAAAAAATTGAAGTTAAACGAAGAATTATAGGAGACATTAATTCGAACATACAGTAAGTCGAATTAATGTTCTTTTAATCTCTTCTTTTCGGAATTATCAAGTTCCGCATTTTTTTCAGGTCGCCGAATTATCTCTTGATAATATATTCTTTAACACTCGTTAAAAACCACCGTAAAGAGAAAAAAAAGGAAGAAATGGTGCGAGTGCGAAATTAACCGAAATGTGTCGTACGTGTATCAAATATAAGTGCGTGCGTGTACCGCTCAATCTCGTGGGCTCGATTCTTTTTCTTCTGCTGAGTTGTTAAGCCCGAACGGTCGGCGCGCGGCTTCCTACACGCACAAAGCATTCCTCGATAATTAGATACAAGATGCGTGCTGCCCGTGTGCCGCCGTGTACGCGATCGCGTGAAGTCGTATACACCCGACATAACCGAGTTGACGACGGCGTTAATACAGCAGCCGTTGGACTTTCACTCTGACGAAGTCGCTACTTAACATCATGATTGTAATTTTGATCAATCGATAATGTCTGTCTTCAACAGTTTTTGGTCATAAAAGGAAACGCGTTTCCAAGTCATCTGCATGTCTTGGTCCACTGGAAAACAGACGTGGAATTGAAATATCCCGATGTCGAATTCTCGTGGTGTATACCGTTATGAAGTCGATCGAGAAATATCGGCTTACTAATCAACGATACATCCTAAGTGCATTCTTTCGCATCGAAAACTATAAAGAGGGCTTTGCAATTAATCCGTGACGTGAACGCTTCCTTATTGCTGTGGTTAATCGACGCCGCGCGACGTACTCGCGTGGAGATCGGCTGCTCCAGGGCGTCCTATCGCGATTATTCATCCCCAGCGTGGTACTTATTATCTTATTAACCATGTGATGATGCGATCGGAAATGCGTAGTGGTAATGGGTAGTTTAACGCTTCGTCTGGATCGATCCATCTATCATCGGCAAGTGGTAATAAAGAAGACCGAGTAGCATCGCGCAGGCGATAACACGAGACAACATTATCGAACTGATTAATTATTAATCGGAACAATTTCCTCGTAAGCGCGACGTTAATATGCTTGTGGTTTAAAGTGCGTTAGCATCTCGAGTGGTATATCTAACGCGCTTGAATAAAGAAATCAGAATGAATTAAGAATTCGATGATATAACGTTCATGTCTGATGTAATTAAATATTTAGATGCATTTTGATTTTCTTAATAGTATAATTTGAATAATTAATATCAAAACTTTATGTAACAAAATAGTTTAGGATGAATCTAATGCTAATTGTGTATTAAAGACTTCGTATATATTTACAGTATAAAAATAATTATTATAAAATTATTAAATATAATTTATGCTTTTTTTTGTATCTGCCGAATGTATATTTATATTGCTGGTAACATCTCTGCATTTGATTGTTTTACCAAATAAGCTGAACGCACGCGATCGATTTTAATCTGAACGATCTCTATTGTAGATCGAAAGAGCCATGTTACGTACGATGGCGTACAACGAGGAAGGACAACGTGTCCTGGCAAAGAAGTGGGTCAGCCCTAACAATTGTTTAATTGTTCGATCGAAGCACTTCGATCAGGCGTACCTCGCTTTCACGTACGGATGGTCACGATCGTACGAAAGAGAGACCAAGAAAGATATTCAGAATTGCCTCATCAGCATTGCTAAATGAGAATATTTTATTTCGTAAGCTCTTGCGAGACTTTGAACAAGTCTCGTATTGTTGCTTAATAGATGAGTATGTTATAAAAATCTAAACAAAGTACGACAATGATATGACACGTATGAGCTATAATACCCATTTTATCTCTCTTTTTTTTTTCTTTTTGTTTCCAAGTCATAGAATGATATTGACTGTTCTAATTTTAAATGATCCATACACGCGTAAATCTATTCGAGAACATAAAAGTATTATTCTTCCTCGTTCTACAACATTAATCTGTGACGGTCAGTAGATTACCTCGAGCGAGTGGCAGTGCCTTTTGATCGCCATAAAATCGGCGTGCTTTGTTGTCGGAGGAGAATGACAGAAAAAACACGGACGACAATAATAATCACGGCAAGTGCCCGAAGCGAAGATCTCGTTGTCCATTCCGTTATTATGCGTTCTACTTTAATTACCTGTGAGGTAGGCTTATGCGAATCTCTCCATTCTTTTTCCATTTTAATTATCAATGTAGAACTGGCTTGATTGATAGGTTTTTTTAAATGAAATAAAAAGGAACAAAAAATAAACAAGTAAAAATTTAATTGGTTTTTCTCACATCTACAGATATTACTGCACAAATAACATTTATTGCAAACTGCGCCTGCAGAGAGAAAATGTTGATAAAATTTTCGATAGATATGAAAAACAGAAAATTTATATTCGGTACACAATAAGAAGATGATGCATTTTTATATTAGGCTAAGACAAAATATTTATCAAAAATATTGCTGATGCATGTAATTAAGTTTCTTTGTTGTGCGATTGTCATCGTTTAGTTAAAGTCGAGCTTTAAAAGAGGATCCGAAAGAAAACCAGTCCGACATTTCTCATCAATCGTTCACGCCACCGCGTGAGCGTCGGCGCTCTCTGTTCCCAGTCTTTGACCGACCGCCGTATTTGGTTCACGGAAATAGCGCACGTCGTCTCTCAGCGACGGTGGGAGATGAGAATCTGAACAGGGAAAAAGGAACGCTCTCAAAAGGGCTCGGAGCGGCGTGTCGATCGCGTACGAATTAATTGCCGTAACACCGGTTCCTCCCTCTTGAGAACGAGGGCCGTGTACGAATTATGAACGTGTGTGGGAAAGTGGGCTGAATCGTTCATCAATATCAAACCAGCCTTCTCTTGCGAGATTTTTGACACGGTCCCGATAGCAGTCTTTCCTTTCCCCCCGGAGATCGGAATCTTTATAGAAAATCAATAAAACATAAAATTCAAACTCAGAAGATTTTCAAACTATTTTAAGTATAAAGGATGAGACTCGATGAAAAAATGAAGCGGACGTGTGAGATTTGGAATTTTTTTTAATTCTATATTTTTCTTTAAGTCCAATTAACAGTATATCAAGCCGAAACATGACACAGTTATCTTTTCAATGCCGAAAAAGCACTTTAGCTTATCGCCGAAACTTGGCAAGCGAAATTTGCTCATTATCATCGTAACGGCATCATAAAGATTCCATTTATCTATTATAAAGAACGTGGAACTCAGTGATAGCAATACTGTCATAGTAAAATCTAGAAGGATTCATTTTTTTAAATTTATTTTAAACTCATTTCTTAATATATTTTGTTTAATGAGAAAATAGCTTTAGTTTTCCTTAAAAATAAACTTTATGTTGTACAGGATGTAACTGAAATAATGCCCATTAATCATATAGTGCTATTCCTAATAAAAAATCTGAGACGAAAAGTCCTCTACCATTTTGCAATTTTTGCAATATTTTTTTTACGCAATGAACAAAATGTCTAATTGACGTACAAGACAGCTTTAAAATATTTTTAAGAGTTCTTTAAGCTCTTTAAAAAAAATCTTCAAAATATTTCACAAAGAACACGAAAAAGTATCTTAAAATTATCTTATACATCGATTTTATCCGTTTATTCGGCAATAAATAATTTGGAAATTAATATCTCGTTACTGTTAATAACTGTTGCAAACAAAAATTGCAAAATGATGGAGGACTTTTCAACTTAGTTTTCTATTAGAAATAGCATTGTATGATTAGTGGATGTTATTTCAGTTACACCCTGTATAGAATTATAAAGATAATTAAGACATTTTGTGATAGTTTCTATAAATTAATTGCAATATATAAACAACAGGAGGAAATAAAAAATATCTGCAGTATTTAGACTTGAAATATTGCAAATAAAATTATTATATGTAAAACTAAATTATTTCTTGTTACCGTTCTATAGAAAGTAATCATGAATTATTCGTCTTGCACGCGCGTAGTTGTAGTTTCATATTTTTCACGGAGTTAAAATATTTATCTCATATTATATGACCTTCGTGTTAAGGTGTGTCCACCAACGTGAGAAATTTCTGATACAATATATAAGCGTGCGGTCAACCATGACATTTTATTGAAAATATTTCTATGTTAAGTTTTACACCGGTATATTTGTGGCACGAGCTATTCTGTGTTGAGGAAAATAGGCGGTTTACTATTATAAGCATAATTTGTATAAATATAAAGCTACCTAATATAAAATTACTAGAGAAAACAATCATAATTTGTAAAAAATAAAGCTACTTAATCAAATTATCAAAGAAAAGAAGAAATGGGATATAAAATAATATTTCTTCCGTGAAGATTTTGTTAATCTTTCCGTTTATAAAATTTCTCCTTTGCATTGTATTTTTTTATTATATTTCACTCTATACTTTTGGAATAACTTTCTACTTTATTTTAACAATAGAAACTACCTGTCCACATTTAATTGTCTATTAAGTAGATCGTACACCATAGAAGGTAGCAAATGATCAGAAAGACTTGAACAAAGATTTATTATCGATGTCAGACTAATGCACGCGAGTATTAGAAGTAAAACGAGCTTTCTGAAAGAACGAACTTTCATTTATCCTCCCTCTTCATGTAACATTTGTCTTTCTATTATGCGTTTCTTCAACGCAATTCACGTTTTTCGTTTACGTTACCGTAATACGTAGAAGACTTTCCAGATTCAAGATTGGTACGAATCGAAGAGGGAAAGAGAAAAGAATCATGTTCTGAAGATCAAATGATAGATCTCGCCAATTTCGTATCTTCTTCTTCTTTCGTTTGTCTCGTTTGTCTCCGTGGACGTGAATCGACTTTTACACCCAATTACGTGCGACGGATTGAAACCGCGTCACGTTTTACATTTACCCGCACTTTCCACTAACTATCGGCCTGTCCGAGACGGCGGCTGATATTAGAGGGCTCTTCGGACTGACGATTACATCGCATTAAAGTCTCTTTGCTCGAGATTCGAATTGGTGAGTTTGAGAGATGAGTCTCTCCACGGCAAATTTCTGCTTTTCATTTTTCTTTCATATCGTTTTTACCTTCTTCGTGTTCAAGAAAATAATAGGAATTGATTTTCTTTAAGACTCAATATCCTAACTTTCAAAAAAATCGATCTATTATCATATTAGATTATATTATGTAATTTAATTTTTTTAAAAGATTGCATGTGCCTTTTAAATGCACAATTTAGATCTGATAAATAATTTGAATAGGACAGATAAACATTAAGCATTTAAATTAACTTACGAAATTTATTTATTTTTTAATTCCATATACTATGAAATACTAGAAATTTTTATTTAATCTTTCTCTCTTTGAGGAAATGCAATTTTTCCATTTTACTTTATGCTCCAATTTCTTTTTTTTAAAAGACGCAAAATTTTTATATTTCTGTTACATTCCTAATAACTTATTTTTATTCCTTATATGTTTGTTGCATTTTTTGGAAGTTTTTTTACATGTATCAGCGCAAGAGATAGTGGTAGTCAGTACACTCTTGTCATGCATGACCCAGTGATTTCCGTAGAATGAATCTTAATAAGGAAGTGCCGACAGA
>NW_017259254.1:2570678-2589849 GCF_001594045.1 Atta colombica | reverse complement strand
GGAGAGAGAGAGAGAGAGAGAGAGAGAGAGAGAGAGAGAGAGAGAGAGAGATTCTCAAAATGATGCGCGAGAACGTATAAAGCGGACTTTCACGATGTGATCAGGGACTGAGTAAATAACAGCGAATAAAGCGCCCGCCCGAGCGTAATGATCACATCGTACGTTTCGCAACGTTCCAGCCACGCTGTATTTTGCATAATACGCTAATCTCCCGTATTTTTCTTCGTAAACGTTAAAAGCGCCGACTTTCTTCCTCTCACACGTATTCTAGCTGTCTATAGAACTTCCTGAAAACTGTATCGACATTTGTGGATTCACATTCGTCGCCTTATACGGAATTTTCATCTCGGACTCGACTTTCCTTTCTGCTCGATCTCTTTATACAAAAAAAGAACAGCCGCTGCAACAGTGAAGTAATTTGATTCGCTCGTGTAATTTCCGTTGAAAAAATATCCAATTACCACGCTGAAAGGCAGTAAAGGAGGCGACATTCATGTTTAATAAAAACTTGGCCTGCGAATAAGGCTTTCAGAAAATATTTCTTATTCAAAATTATTGACAATGTTAACTATATTAAAAGATGCTGGATATTGAAATATTTTTTTTTCTATTATAAGAAGATACTTCTACTAAAAAGAATTTAATCAAGAGGAAGATACTTTTTGATTAAATATGTATTAAATACAAATTCAAGAAATTATATATATATATTAAAAAAATCCAGCTCGCTGAGAGAAATGAGTTTGTTATTACAATAAAAAGTGATAATAAATGTGATAACTCAATAGGAAAATGGATCGATCAGTTATTATCGAATCATTTTTCATTCATCAATGTAACAAATAATATATGTATGATTTACAATTACTTGCTAAATCGTTGTTTATACTTTTTGCAAATAATTAATATTGCTAGCAATTAAAAATCTATCTAGCAGATATAGATTGCTTCTATTATTAATAATTGGTTGGAATAGTAGACTAACATCAGTCTCCATGACAGAAGAATCTTGGATAACAAATCAAAAGAAAAAAACAATCATAATACTATTTTTGAGACCGACATTTATTGTCTATTTCTACAAATCATTTATTACAGATATTGGTAGCTTATTAAATTGACAAAATTTTTTTTCTCTGTGTATTATTATTTCATTTTGAATAAATATAGTATATATATATATTAATATTATATATATTAATATATAAATATATAAAATTAAGATTCACTATTAATATAAAGTTTCTTGAATAATAGTTTCGAAATCTTATAAACTGCAAGAGTATTGGTGATGAATATCGATTTATCGGAAATCTAGTCGTCAATATATGATGTATGCTATGCATTAGAAAACTGTTAGTATCTAGATTGGCGATAAATATTGGTCATCTGAGAACTCATTAGAGTGCACCATGTTGAAGGCCACGTTCTGTAATGATAGGAAGTACGCCGATTTCGCGGACTATTACAGGCATCGTTAGCGCGAACGGCCCGTTTCACGGTCAGACGCCCGTGTCCATGATAATAAGCATTCGCATCGAATTGGCGATGTCTACTCCACTCGAACTGGGTGAGCCATGCCTTCTTGAGTGGATAGTGGTCGACCGCGATTGATACGATCAACCGCGAATGACGCGATTACAAGTCGATAATTGGGTACCGTTAATTGGTTCGTTCTAATTTCTGAAAGGAGAATAATGATATTTTTATTTAACATTGCGTCGCTTATAATCATATGCGAAGATATCGATCTATCTTCTGTCAAAGCATTAGACGAGAGGAAGATTATTGCTGCTTAGAAGATGAATGGAAGATCGGACGAAAATAAAGGCGAACGAGTTTTACCACGATGAAAGCGATCTTTGAGAAAAATCTTAAAAGCGTGTCAGTTATAGAAGATTTATGCGAGTTCGATCGTCAATCTAGTTATAACTTTCAAGATTTCTCTAGTTAGACATAGTTAATGAAAAAATAATACTCGTTTCTTCTACTGTAACTATACTACTAAGGAAATACTATTACGCCCAGAAAAATATTTCATAACTTCTTCGTATCTTTTAAAAATGTAACAAATAGACAAAAACCCTGGAATAGGTGAAATAAGTTTCTTTTTTTTATAAATACGTCTATTAAAATAAGAGCTTCGAGTAGCTACAGAAAGAACAATTTTGAATTATTAAAGTCTTTAATAATTCGAATGTAAAGAACATTATTAAAGTCTCTAAAAATTTAACTAAATGTAGATCTGAAAATAATTTTGTTGGACTATAAAAACAGTTATGAAGAATATTTGAATATGATGAATAATATTGTAAAAAATTTTATGACATTCTAGCAATCAACATTCTATGTCATTATTTTGATGATTCAACCAAATTATTTTCAGATCTATATCTAGCTAATTTTTCATTACTTTAGCAGAACCATTCTTCCCTTACAGAAAAGAGATAATTTTTAACATTATAATTGGCAACTTTATTCTTTCAAATTATCGTAGATTCTTTACATCCGTTTAACAGAATAATTACCAGATTAACTTTTTAGAATGATTCCGTATAAATTGCAAATCGATATTGCGAAACGTACTTCGATTGCATGCAAACTTCCACTTGGGCAAACGAAAGCGAGCTTCAACTCATAAAGTTTCACTGTAATCTTTCCGAACGGTTGCCGGTGCAAGAAAGTGAGTTTACGGACTCGGGCTCGTGGAGCGGAAGGCTCCTCGCGTTGCCCTCGGTGCCATGGCGATGACTCACGAAGACGCGGACTCGATCTCGCGCGAGGGCAAAAGTCTCTGAAGGCGGCTTCTTTCCATCAGATAAAGAGATGCGCCGGGCACGGCCAACGAAGGCGAACGCTTTTCCCGCTCGGGAAGGCCTCGTTGCGGGCGTCCGCTCTACACCGTTTCTTGGCGCATATCAACGCGTAAGACAGTCCGAGCGCATACCTCTTACAACCGCCTACCGCTTATCTATCTATTGTGCGTGTACAGTCGCGTTGCTTCGTTGCTAAGCATCGTGTTATTCCTGCAATTTCGTTGTTCTGCGAGTAGTCGCTATCTCCGCTATCGTTTCACGGCTGGAACGATAGGCCGAAACTCGAACTTTCGTGATATGGCAGTTCTCTTCTGCCATAGATTACACATATTGATATTGCAGTTCGAAACTACAGAGAAGTAAGAAATATATCTTGAAACAAATTTTTTGTCAAGATAAGACTTAGCTATTTGGATCATCAATCATAATGAAAGTATTTAGTTTAATTAACCGATTATTTTGTATAATATTTAACGATAATAGGAAGAAAGAATTTTTTAAATAATGATTTACTAATGTATGTAATGTTGACGTGTAATTGAATATTCTCACATTTTTGATAAATGATGTAATAAATATGAAAAGGAACAATTTATCTTTAACAATAGTTTTTGAAATTTCTATATAAAGAAGATTATATATCTTAATAAAACTTTCTCGAAATGTATAACATCATAAAGATGATCATGATTTAAGTCTTGGATGACAAAAAATATTTTCAAACACGATGGCATTTATAATTGCGCGAATCTCGTGTATTTTTTTTCTTCTTAAGAGACGTGCCGGTTTTCGTGCGTTCTTAATGACTTTCGTGAAAAATGCGATCATTAAGAAGCCGACAGCGCGTGCATTGTGTTTCGCGGCGGGTCGCGAAGCACGTCGCTCGCGGTATGCGCCACCGCAGGATGCATCTAGCCAGGACTCTTGTAAAGCTGATACCATTGTTGTACCGAAGCGCATGCAAATGAGCACGCGGTCGACCTCTTTGGCGTGTCATAACGCCTTATAGGTATAAAGACCGTGTTTCCTGCCACAGTGGCGACGAGCCAGTCGTCGTTGTCGGCGTCTTCTTCTTTCTTTCTCTTTTCTGTTTCTCTTGCACTGCGAAAAATGTGCGGTTTATCGTTTCCACGAAAGACTCTGCAAAGGACAAAATGTCCATGGGTCATTGAGTCTGAGAATCCTATTCCATCCGGTTGGCTTACTTGTACTCTTTCCGTGATTTCTCTCTCTTTTTCGCCGTGGATTTTGCTCGTGATGAATCCATTCCAAAGTAAATATGGTAGAAAGAAGCAGCGCCGGGTCTCATTTTACTCCGCCAATCGTTCCGCATGTACTCTTCCGCATTATGTCACTCTTGATTAACATCGCGAGTTTTGAAAAATTGCTTTCTCTCTTCTCTATTTGCGCGAAATAAACGCGGTGCGACGCAAATCACAGTGCTAAAAGTATTTTACGACTCTTCCGTCAGCAATTGAAACCTTTTTGATTGTCGAAAGCAGATGATTTATTTCGAGAATTACGCAATTAGTTATATATTTTATTTTCTATTTTATATATTGTTCGATGGTATAATTAATAGTATACAGCATTTAACTTCCCACTGAAATTTCCGAATTAAAGTCGATGAAAATGTATTTTATATACTTCGGAATTAAATTATGTGGAGAGTAAACGCAGATTGGATTATCGTCGTTAATTGTAGGCAATGCGTAGGCAAGTTAGTGTTAGGGGTCAAATTGTTTATTAGTGATCACTTTGACATCAAAATGAGGAGAAGTTATGGACTGCTCTTGCTCTCCACGATTATTTTATTTGCCGCATCATAATTTCCACTCCTTTAATATACACCTTCCTCGATTTTCTCAGCGTAGAATGTAGAACTTTCTCATGAATGCCTTTTCATGGAAGCACGAAATAACGAATATCTCACCTTATACTTTGTACGTGCCCTTTTGGTTCCTTAATCGGACGTGAGAAACTGGTTCCAAGAATTTTCTTCATTTCTATTTTTCCTATTTTTTTTACATCACTCTTCCTGCATTAAATTACGCGTAAATAATAATGTAGTGAGCTTTACTTAGAATTCACGCGATGATACGCAGTTATTACCTTTCATCTTTAGCCATAATAAAACTGTTTAGATAAAATTATTTTCTTCCTCATGTATCGTATATTTATAAATGTGGATATCTATTTTTCAATCAGTCACTTGCTTTTAATATTAGCAATAATTTATCATAATTTCTTGTGCACTTAATCGTATGATAAATCATTTATACAGATGGTATAAGATTGTAGCAGTTTGATATTAAGTTTCAGTTAATTCCCGCGATTAAAAGAATTATATTATACTTTCAAACTATATAAGTCTGACATTTCATACTTGTATCAACGAAAATAATTTTTGGAAAATTAATGAAAGCGTAGTGCTGTCACAATATTATATTTATTTATTGTTTATTAACAATTTTTTTAATTCAGTAAATTTAATTTAATTTTTTAGTGAATTTATTTTTTGTTGAACATTTGTTTACTTTTAATCGATACATTACGCTTTTGACACGTTATTTTTTAAATGCAATTAACATTTCTTAAATCCGACGATTTGCTCTGATCTAAGCTATGTAATTCTATAAAAAGTTGTGGCGATATCTCTTTTTGATCCTCTTGAAAAGGAGAATATCCTTCTTTCACGAACAAGATGCCACTCGTGCCAAAACTGCACCAATACACCTACACGATGTCAATATACGAAGGAAAACGGTAGAATTGCGTGACTAGTGGATATCGGGTAACAGAACCGGCGCCATTAGACTTACTAGTCGTTTACTGGTATTATCCCTCGCGTTTGCGTCAAGAGGTCGTGGAACCAAGTTCCGGACCTCTTCGGCATCGCGGGGTGCCGGAAGGGATGCCTGAAACGATATCGAGTGTCCGACTCGTGCAATTAGAATGAAACGGAAGGTTAATGGGATTAACGTGCCACGCTCTCGGCAGCTCAAATAAAAGCGATTTCGCGGGAATGAACTTCTTAAAAGGATCATCATGGATTACAATCGATTTACTCGGCTTTTCCCTCTCTAAATGTAATTGCTCGGGAACTAATAATTTCATCGAACTAATGTACTATCAACAAAGAGCAAACTAAAATATTTGAATTCTTTTTTTTATTATTAGTCCGATACATTTCAGTTTAATTAACAATACATAGAAATCTATTATCATAAATCTAATAAATAAATCTGTTGATATTAAATTAAATTGAAAATTAAATATAACAATTATTATATATTTATTATATATAGATTGTTCAGCAATACCAAAAGTTATATACCAAAAATATATTTCTTGATAAACTTATAATTGAATATTGAAAATAAATATACTTATCTCAAATAATAAAACTTAAAAGAAATAAATCAATAAGTAAAAAATACAAGCTGCAACATGTTTCAGTTTATATTGGCTTGTATTTTTTACTTATTTTAAAAGAAATATTTTATGTTAAATATATTATTATTACACAAAGAGCATTGCACTTGTAATTACTAAAAAAACTATTCGCCAGACTTGATTATTTCATATGAATGATCGGCGTATTCTGCTACTTCTTTTTTGTTACAACGTAATTGTTGACTGACGAGGAATATCATAATAACGAAGCCGCTTGTAAAACTCGTGCCATTCTGACACGAAATTGCCGTCTAAACACGGCGATTATCGTGCGGCACGAGATGTAATTCGCCAATTATTGCTAATTGAATCGAATAAAGAGCTCGCGAGCGCGCTCGGCATTTAATTGCATCGACGGGGCGCGGTGGACATGTTCGTGCGCGTGAATTCCCACGTTATTGGATCGCGTCGACCTTGAGAGAGTTTATCTTCCACCCCATAATCCGCCTTCGGCACCACTAATATGCTGTGACTGATTTAAGGTACGTTTATCATAAACTCGGCAGAAAGACAGAGTCGGTTCGAACGGAACGGGAGGGCGGGAGGAAACTATTACGGAGGAGTTATGGGTGTAGATTATGGTCGGAGGGAGGATGAAGAGGATGCGACCGTTAGGAAAGATTGAGAGGTTCTATCGTTGAAGAGGAAGCTAGAGCAGGGAAAGGGGGGGGGGGGAGAGAGAGAGAGAGAGAGAGAAAGAGAGAAGATAACGTAATCGTTCATTAATTGTGATAATCGTAATGCCTTAGGTCCGAGAACAGCCTCTCTTGGGCATGCGCGTCTTTAAACGTGGCATCGAAATGCGCGTACATCGCAGCCTGTATCGGTAATTAACTTGGTAATTAGGCGTAAAGGCGATAAACTACGTGCACGCAGCCTGGTACGGGCCGAGACGGTCGATTCGATTAGCGCCTCTCCTCGGTTCTTCTTATAGAATCCCGTATCGTAACTCCATCGGCTGCTCCGTGACAGGCCCATGTATTTACCCGCGCGCGCCGAGCGTTTCAGAATAATAAATCGCACCCTGTATTTTCTAGCATTCGCGGCCACAGGGGCCTTGACTTTGATACCGGCTGGATAAATATCGCGCCGTCGATTGCTATACGAGGCTCGAATATAGCGCGAGATTGCCGGCTGCAAGGCTATCTCGATTACCGCGAAGTCACCATTTGCAGATATGCATAAACATAATCTAATAAGATTGATCTTATGCCCGTTTTACTTTTGGCTTTCAACTCTGATATTTGGCTTTTGCCATTGACAAGTTATATCGAGAAAGTTCTTTACGTCTAAATCAATTTTATCATCAGGAAAAATATTTTGTTTTTTTCATCAAAATTTTGCTATAATAACAAAAATTTAGTTGAAATGTACCGTAAAAAACTGTAATGCGAACTAAATTGTTTAGTTGGTATAAACAAATATTTTTTTATTTACAAAGCAGAAAATTATATTTTACAGAAGCAATAAATTTCTATGTTATATAAACGAAATATTTGGTTGCTATTATAAAAAATGCCTCAACTAAAATTAAAGATCTAAAAATTAAAAAAGATTAAGACAGAAGCGGATGTGTAAGAATATAAATTTCAAAAGTATATTCTCTGATACATACAAATTTTGCTCAAAACAAGGCAATCATCTTTTTGAGCAAAATTTTTATGTATAATAGAAACTATACACTTTTAAAATTTAATATATTCTTTAAAAAATACTGTATTTCCTCTTAGATATTTCTTTTTATATACACTTTCGATCTTTCACGTTTTCCTTCCTTGAGCGATCTATTTCACCTGCAAAAAAAGCGCGTCGAAGGTTCACAGGTCACGACAGGAAGGCGAACGCTTAATCCTGTAGGAAGTGCACGATCCATGGATCACGCTCGCTACCAATGCTTCGTCGTAACCTTCGCGGAACGTATCGACTACATCGCACGTGCATGTGCCTTGTAAATATTTGTATGATGTACGATGTGTCATGTTCATACAGTTCATATCTTAGTATCATCTTTGCCATAATACGTTTATATACAATCGTGGAAAAAAAAATGATTACGCTTCGACGGAATGATAACAGTTTTTAACGTTTCGAAGAATAAATTCATTTCGTTTGAAAAGGTAGATGTATTAGAATCTTAAAGAAGAAATAATTGTTAAATGATTTTATTTTTTAAATCCATTTCCTTTTATGTTATACGTTAATTAAATAATAATGAATATTTCTGATAATGTATAATGATTAAAAAAATATATACGTTAATAGGTGTTAAAGATTTTTTTACAACTTGGCTTGAATAATTAAGAAACATCTATGTATGAAATATATAAAACAGCAGATATGTATTTTCATTTTTTCTTTAATTTATCAATGTCAAGAAAGTATCACGATCGTACGAGATTTACTTACGATCGCCAGTCCGCTTTCGTACATTACTCAGAACAAATTTATACGAAGCGGCTTATTGGATCGCGTCTCAGTGGCTTGTAGGGACAAGACTGAACTGCATATTCTCTTTTCTCGGTGTTGAAACAGGTTGCTTGTACGCGACACCTGCTCCCAGACCTGAAAATTCTTTCGCGAAGCCCGAGGGTCCTTATCGAGTTCGCTCATCTCCAATCAGGTCCACCGCGGACCAATGAATATTCCCGGCGATATTTCGCCGACGTTAAATCGCCATATCTCTGCCCGCATGGATGTCGTTACTCATCGCTCAGCTGCGTTCTCTCGTTACTTTATAATTATTTTCTCAGCGAGGCTACCGCTGGAATTTGGCCTTCAGCGCGAGATAATCGCGTCTATAAATCCAAATTTGGAGACTCAAGTTTTTCGCTCTTATAGTACATTTTTGTATAAATTATACGCAAGATTTAAAACGTACTGTATAGTGATTTAATATGAAAGTATAATAGCGATATTTTTTTGTAATACTAATTTATATTGGAGTAATTAATTGAAGTAATAAAAATAATCGTGTAAAATTACGATTGAGATAGCCAAAGAGTTGATTCTACGAAGCTTATTTGCGGTGATACATTATGTTAAGTGTATTACATTCAAATGAAATCTCAGGATCGCGTGAAGCAATGTAAAAACTCCAGCTGCTGTCTAAGCGTAACACGATCGTAATCCCTGCGAGACAGATTGCACGATTTCGTGGTAATGAACCTTGAGAGCTTAATGAAAGTGTTACTAATGGTTCTCGGCGCTTTATTTGATGACCTTGGATCGTAAGAGGAAACCGAGGTATAATTGTGATCACGAGGACTTTCTTATTTCGCCTCAGCTTCAGCGGATCTGCGGTGGCGATATCGCGTAACTCCTGTTTCGCTCGGATAAAAAGAAGGTTCGAAAGTGTGCTTCCTGCGGTTGAATTGGTGATCCAAAACGTAGAGTAACTTTTATCGTTCTCGTGAAATACATCCTTCCTGCTTGTTTTTTCGGGATGGACCATTCGAGACATTCTGTGAATATTTTTCCACTTATATCGAGAAGTCATCTGGAATCTGCGCTCCACTAACTTTCTACGAAATCGATCTCAATATTATAAATTCATACAATAAGATAAGTTTCGAATGAAATTGTAACCGCGTGTTGAATGTAACATTTCTGCCTCAACTGCACTCTTATCGTTCGCAGTTGCTCGCGAATATGGCGAGATTATAGTGTTTCCGGAGTAATCATCGCGTAATGACTTTATCGCGAAATGCATCTGTAACTGTGTAATCTTGTACTGTTAAGAAATGAGGACACGAAATATGAAAGGGTGAATTATCAGACCAAATCGGATAATAAATTGCATAATTAACGATAAAACCCTATCTGCGTCATTATTTAAAATTATTTCCTGTTAATCGAATTACTTGTAAACATTCATATGATTGGTACCATAAATATAGAAATTTTAAAATTATATCTTGCTTCTCAAAAATAATTATATATTTTGATGAAAAAGTAAAAATTTATTTTTGCAAACACTTTCAGAAAATCATGCCTAAATCATGAATTGTGTTTAGATTAAAAAACACAGCACTTTTAATTATAATTATGAGTTTAATTACTTTTTTTAATTAAAGAATATTTTTAAATTTATAAAATATGTTATTTTCTCTTATTGTACGGCTTTTGTTAGATCAATAACTCGAATGTCTCATCGATCTTAAAGTCTTATCGAGTTTATCGGTCGACATTACGATCGCCGACGTGGCACAATCGCAGCGCCGGGTTTCACGATTCTCGATCGGTCCTTTGTCGATCCTTTGTGTTACGTATTGGATATACTGGACTTGTTATTTTCACGATAAGGCGCGTCGAATCACGAGGCGCCGCCACCGTATCGTCGTCTTTCTTGGTGGACCAGACATTCTTGTGCAATTCTTTAAGACCTATATAAATTATATATCCGTTCTCCTCTATATCGTCGCGCGCGTTGCAACATTTCTCTTTTTCTCCCGTTCTCGCTCTCTCTCGCTGTCCACCCTTTCCTCTCCATGGGTCGCGAGCGACTTTTATTACCAGTGCTGTAACCTCAGTCGTAATGTATATATATATAGATGCCCACTTTGTCGCGACGACGCTTCGCACACGTTTGCGACACTCTCGCCCGACATGGAATATTGCGGTACACGTGGTCGATCGAGAACGCAATCGCAGAAGCGTGGTCGTAATTTGCGCGGGATTCCTCGCCAGGAGTAGTCATTATCGTCCTTTCGCAGACGATCTTTTCCTTACAATTCGCGTAGGACGTTCTGGCCCACTCGCAAAACTCGTTTTCTAATTTGTTGCGCAAGATAAGGACATCATCTGGTGCTAGGTTTATTGAAAATATAGAATTACTTCACTGAGAGAAAGGATTTTGTTAGCAAGCCACCAGTATCTTTAACGGTGATCGGTAAATATGTGACAACAAATTTTGTAGTTGTGTTTGCTGCTAGTTTGCTATACCAACCAATTATTAGTAACAGAAGCAAATTATATAGAATCTAATTTATTTTGGATAGACATTAAGCTCGTTTTCATAGAATTCGTAGATGGTTATGGAGTCTTAAGTCATAGGGAACCAATCAAGCACAGTCAAATGTAGGGAGAATATTTGATTAGAATTGATCAATTTTACGATTTGGGATCCTGCAATCGACTTATATATATATATAAATATAAATATATAAAAGCATCTTATTTGCTAGCGATATTATTGACTATTTGTTACATTGCCGAATTAATTTACAATCGTAATAAATCGGTTTTTTTTAAATATCACAAATATCATTGCTTTCCCTTGATTAGTTCCTATAACAAAATCATTTCTCTTGTCAATGTTCATTTGAAGATTTTCGAAATTTTTTTATTGCATTAAGATTCTCTTTATGACAATAAAATGTATGTTAGTTAAAAGATTAAGATATATGCAGTTTTGCTTAGAAAAGTTGCCAGATAGTTTCTCTGCTAAAAAAATAATAAAAAGTAATTTTAAAATTGAAAATTGATAATTAAATTACATTCCAGCATGAATAAGATATACAATAAATTTTTTAAATCTTTGATGCTTATAAATTAATATATAATAATAAATAACTTAGTTATTTTTTCGATAATCGTGTATTAAAAGTAATAATAATACATTATGTTAGAGAATTATCTATATAGCATAGCATGTTCTGAATTTGCATCGTTTTCATCATAGTATTTTCCTTTGCGGAATTCATGACTTCTTCCTATAAAAATATCTATGAAAGTCTATACATGTAATTTCGACGGATGGCGAATTGATGAGTGAATCATCAAACCCGGCGCATTCTTGGATCGACGATGAACGACTTGCCTGTTCCTGGAACGGCCTGGTATGCTAATTGCCACGTTCGTGCATATACGCGCGTGTCTCATGCACGCACGCGCGTGTATAGTTCCTCCTGAGTGCAGAGTCAGGATGACTGCTTGACCAAGCACATCGTTCGCAGTCTAAGGCTCTTTCTACCTTTTTTTCTTCGTCGGTTCTGTGGTCAGTTGACTCCTTTTCCAGGGATAAATGTTGAGCCTCCAAGAGCAAAAGCTATAAACTTTCAGGGATTCCAAGTAGAAGCCTAATGTATAAGCAAAAATGTAGAGAAAATTATATTTTTTTTATATTTCTCTCTGTCTCTCTCTAATTTTTTAATATAAATTTCTTAATAAAATTATTTTATGAAGTTTTTTAACAGAAGTTCAAGTCATGATCCATTATATGTAATTTATAGTTAAGATATTGTATATTGAAATTGACAAATTTATGCCGATTAAGTACATTAAATTTATTAATTTTAAGATTTATCTTTGTCTCTTTTATTTAATATTGAAAAACATATAGACACCCGGAATTTACATAAAGGTGTGGTTATAACATCGAGAATCCTGTTTTTCAATTCTCGATGTCCCGTCGCGAAAAGACAAGTTTTGCTGTGGTAGGCTGCCATGATGATTAATTCGATTCGTTAATTAAACGAAATAAATTGTCATTGCAGACATGCATTGAGAACTAGAAATGAGAGAACGATGGAACGATTTGATTACTTTAACTGATTCTTTTTAAATCATTTAAAGTCCGAAGAGGAGGACTTTTGCAAAGGAGAAATGAGAGAAATTATAGTTTGTTTATCACAAATATTCCCGTTTGCTCTGGCGTTATTAAAAAAATCTAATTGATAACGCATAATAATGCGCGTAATTAATTAATTACCCGGTGTTGTAATGCTCTCGGATCAGGCATGGGAAACCACAAGGATTCAATCGTGCGGATAAGAAGGAAGAGCGTTCTTCATGACAGCGATGCTATCATAATTAATCTTGAGGCGAGGTGGGACTGTACGAAGTGGGCTGTGACAAATTCTTGACGGTATCGGCCGCAAAGTAGCTCATTATTATCGCTACTTCTGCGCCCGGTGTTGTCTCTGCCGATCCTAATCGACGTCGATCTCCATGGTGGGTACTGTCGGCGTCGTTTCGCTGCATCATCGCGCGTAGCTGCATCCGCAATTTCATCGCAGACAAAGCTACGTATGCACATTCGCGTCTCCGGGATGATCGCCCGGGGAGATCTCTGATCCGCGTGCGCAGATATCGGCGCCGGTGCGTATTATCGTTGCATAGTCGGCATGCGGTATTAACGTACCGATACAATGTTTAATTCATACTTCAGAATGGAGAATGCATGCACGCGCGCGACGGGACCAAAGACCTTGCGGCGCTCATTAAAAGAATCGGGGAACGTCGGAAATTTGTTGCGATCTAATAACTCCCGTGCGGGTGTTTAATTACTCTAAGAGACTAATTAAAGCCGGAATGTGGTATCCGGTCGCCGTTAACAATGAGTTCTCAGGAAGCAAGACTCCCGCTACACGAATCTCACACGGAAGGGCGCTTGACCTTCGAATCCGGTTCATGGACCTTATTGCTGTTATTTTTGAACTATCAGAAGAGAGAGAAAGAGAGAAAGAGAAGTAGGATATTCCTCAAAAGTGCTGCATATTGAACGCGACCGATCTCGTGAATTATGCGGCACGAGTTCTCGGGATCCCCCGCTGCCGGTGGTCATACTTATTCGAGATCTGCTCGCTGGACGAAGATCCTTATTACAAGAAATAGCTTTACGAGACCCGGTCGCGTCATTAAGTATGCATGGCCCGACCGCAGGCACGACTCTGCGTCTCAAGATTCCGAGACGTTCGCAGAGAGCATGGGACCTTCTAATCTCCCACCAATCTATCGCGGTTCTACTCTTCTACAGTTTCGTGATAACCGAGAAATCGTTTTCACTTGCGAATTTAAACAGTGGGATTTATTTCAATTTTACATTTTTACGTAATCGAATGTAACATTGAATAATATTATTACTCTTGTAAGAATACAATCTGTGAGATAAAATTAAGATCCATATGCGTTATAATCTTTGTACTTATATTTTTCATTCGTACCGATAAGTTGCTAATAATACATATTTTAATGTGGTGTAATTTTCTATGCGCATATTTTAAATGATGGCATGTTGTTGTGATACTTAATCGCATTTGATTAATTTGCATTTATGAGCGTATTTTCATGCGTATTTTCATACGTGAGAATAAAAATCTGATAATTTAAATGCAAAGTATAATTTTAAAGCATACTTATTTTTTAACTTAAAATTACGCATATTAGTAACTAATTAAATTTAAATATAATTACTTTCAGTAACATATATGCGGTTTAAATAATAATAATAATAATAATTTAAATGGACTAATTTTTCAACTATTTTTGTAACTATATAGTTCAAAATTCGCTCTTAAGAGAAAAACATATATCATTATAATAATAATTTAAATAGACATCAGCACAAATAAATCAATACAAATAAATAAATTGATTTGTGTAGAAAGTTAAGAAAATAAACTAATTTTAAAACAAAAATATCTGACGAGAGTTTAAAGAAAGTGCAGAATTTCACGCCTATCGCGGCGATCAAACTGTGTCGCGTCATCTCGTGTCGATCTCATTTGCCACTGTAGGCACCTTTGAAAATCGAAGGTATAGCAGGGGACAACGTTCCAGGAGACTCATGCATAGCAGTAGGTGGGGCGTGTGTTCCCAGTGTAGTGTAGGTAGGTACGTCTTAACCTGAGATCAGTCCGAGCATCAGTGATCCCTCCTCTGCCGCAGCATCCGAGTGTGGTAAGGGACGTAGTGCGCAAACCGGAGCGGAAACCGACATTAACCATCAAACTCGCTGTCGGCGTATCGTCAATAATCGCGGTCTCATTGTAAGTGAACGTTGCATTCCTGCGCGATTGAGTGCATCACACACACACACACACACACACACACACACACACGCGCGCGCGCGCGCGCATGCGCACACACACTTGAATTGGATCCTTTAATCACTGAGGCCTGAGGAAGTAACAACACCGTTGCGTCCATAATATTAACTTGATTTTTCGAAGCAAGCTTTCCTACGATATCGGAACTTCAGAGTGGATGATAAACTGTAGAAACATTATATGAACAATTGAAAAATATGCTATTATGAGATCACGAAATATCTTGTGGACATTCCCTGTTGGCACGTATAGATATGAGTGAGTCGAAGTGAGTCGAAGCGGTTATTTATTATGATCCATACAAGCATTTTATAGCTTAAGAATTTTCACATGCAGCGTATAGTGTTCTATGATCTTTTTTCTTCATTTCTAATCATTGACAGTGATTAATTTCTACTTGTATATTAATGATGTATCTCTACCTGTCTATCGGTCGAACAATGTTACCTTGTGTGATCGTTCTTTCAATTACAAACTATCGTATATAATTTAATTGATTAAAAAAAAGTCCATGTACATTGATGCACCATATCTGATAACGCGCGCGCTATTCGTCGCGTAGTCTGCTATTAATCCATGTTCCATTCATGAATTGGTCATGGGGAAAGTATCGCGCTCGGTGTTGCTTTCTGGGGCGTTTCACGTTCGATGACCCACAATTTACAGCGCCCGCTTGTCCGTTACTTATCGTCCTTCGCGTATCGCTTATCCGGGGAACATCCAGTATCATTAAACGAAGATATCTCTTTTCTCGACTTGCCAAAACTTACGGCCGATCCTTTATCGACGTGATCCCCTTCCCTCAGGCTGTTATAAGCGACGTGCTTCAGAAAAAAAAGTATTACAGACCGGCTTCGAGGATCCTTCACGATTGTCGGCAAGATACTGATCGCGCCACTCTCGGAGAACAACGCGACAGGTACTCGAGTTCGGTTTTCGATGTTGGACCGGTCTGCCGCCAGAATGCTCCTGGGCGAGTCGTGATGACTTTTCGAAGTGTCCTCCGCGTCGTCGCGATTACTGGAGATCGTGCTGTGTGGTTTTTTAAAAAAACTTTTCACAGAATCACAGAACAAAGCGAAAAGACCACCAGCTATTAAGCGAAAGGAAAAAGGGAAAAGATAAGACAGAAATGAAGAACCGAAGAAAGGATCTCTCCCTCTCTCTCTCTCTCTCTCTCTCTCTCTCTCTCTCTCTCAGATTCTTGAAGTGATTTACGCCTCGTCAATGGCGCCTTTTGTCTACAGAACTATCTGTCAGTTTGATTTTCGCAATATATTATGCGCTCCGCGAATTATATTGCGATTACTGCGATTACTATTGCGCAACAATAATTCTCACAATATTCTGAAGTGACCAAAGACACGTTTTGCTTCTCCTCTTGGCATTAATGTCTCCCACGGATAGAAGGTACCTCCTCTACACCGGAAATTGTTGGCTGTCGTGAGTTTTCCGGCAAATACTGCTTACCATTGTACGCCGCGGAGATAGTTCATTGGATAACGAAAGTGGCTCGATCGTTACATCGAGTGAATATGATGTAGATAATCTCTGGAGAAACTCATGATTTGTGCAGCGATGGATCGATTGATGCTAACGTGATTGGGCAACGACACAAAAATCATTTGCATACTTGTAATTTCGTCTAGATGATGTTTAGGTTTTGAAACATGTTTTCTAAGAGATGAACATTTATTTTTCGTGAATTAGAATATAGTTACACGTACATATAAAATTAGAATAAATAGAAAATATAAATAGAATATAAATAGAAAATAATTATTTCTTTTTATATATTTTTCATAATTCATATTTATAAAACTTGATTTTATTGTTTCTAATCAAACTGTTCTTGTTAAAAATTGGCGTTTTACATTAAAAAAATGATTTTGCTGAAGCATTTAAAAATTTATCTAAATGTAGGACTGAAAATAATTTTTATTTCGACTATTCAAATAATTATGTAAAATGTTCAAATTAATTGCTAGAATATTAAAATTGTTTACAGTTATTGATGCTTAAGCATTTTACCATCAACACTTAAGTATTTTACATAATTATTTTAATGATTTAATAAAATTATTTTTTAATTTAACTAAATCTTTAGCAAAATACTTTAGCAAAATTTTTTCTTATGAGAACGAGTGATATCGCACGATACCCCTCCCCCTTAAAAAAGTAAGAATTCCTAAAGCATGTCATGCATGCGATACAAGAAGGTGTCTCATAGCATGATCGAAAGCGCGACAACATCCGCTAGCTTGAACAATGGCTCTTATTCTTGCTAAACGCTGTTTTGTAAACAGGAAAAGCGAGCACCGTGAAACCGTCGCGTCGAGCGTGTAAACGTGTGTACACGTATAATTAGTTTTCACGCTCGTGCACTAGCATTGAATAGCTTAAAGAGCTGTCGTATAAATGGTCCTGTTACAGGCGGCCTTATCTTATCGAGAGAACGCTATGTCGCGCGTGATAGCGTCTCTTGCTTCGCTTCGCATTCCTTGAAATTGCTTCTTTAATCCACCTCCCTCGTAAATAACGGAAGGGAGAAACGAGACTTGATGGCATGCATTAGGGTGGAGTCAAGTTTTAATATCGTTTAGATTATATAGGATGTCCCTAGAATCTTCGAGACACTTTATGGCAGAGTTTATTCGTTAATTACGGCTGAGACATTCTTGTGATTATGATCAATTATTATATTTTGACGAAAATGAATGAAAAATGAAACACAAATATAGAATAGAATAAAAAAAAGATAAGATATTGTAGAGTTCTGTATCAACTAAACATAACAAAAATTTAACACAGTTATTCAAACTCTAAATCTTTCTATATTTGTTTCAAGCAATATCAGCAATATTTGGTACCTCTTTTTTAATAGCTTTAAAGTTTACTTAAATTTACTAAAAAAATTTAAATATATAAAATTTACTTAAAGATGTGTGAGACTTACCATGAGAATTGCATAAAAATTTTTAGAATTTTTGTCCATGGGCAAATCGGAAGATAAATGCCCGTCTTTTTCTTTTATGTACCTTTGAGAATCTTCGTATTTGGAACAGCATAAGAGAGTCTGCCGACTAGTTATCAGATCGAGATATTGACACGATTGAAGAGAGAAAGGGGCATCTTATTTTCGGGATCATCGACGTCTTTTTGTAAGTCCATCGGCCCGACAGTATCCCGTTTTCGGTATCGTATGTGAGGTGACAACGCGTTTTATGGGCGATCGACTGAACGTTCCCACGGGAGGACTTTGTTAAGGAAAAACGTCGTCGGGTTGTCGACCGTCATATAACCGCCGATAAACAGAACGAATGCAATCGATTAATGGACAGCGGTAGCAGATAAGACTTGGTTTCTATCGGAATCGAAGATGGCACCGACGTCTTTTTTGTGCCGCAAATTAGAACCTGCGAACAACCACAACGGCAGACCATCATAACGAGCGTCTGTAACCTGTAATCTGTAATCCATAACCAGTAATCTGCACGATCGCAATCTGCGGTTGTAAATTAGATTTTCAACAAAACTCTCGCTCCCGTGTAACGACGTGCGAGTGATACTTTACGAGCTCGAACGTATCACGAATGGAATTCTTCTTTAAGAGCTTAATCCTCGGTAAAACGCTTTCGGCGAATATTTGCGTAGAACTCGATATCACTTTCATATCGATTCAATTGAGTTCTCATTTATGTATCTATACAATTATACATACAATTTACGTAGCTGCGTTCGGTTGATGAAAAAAAGTAATGATAATAAATACATCTATTATCTGAGGAACTCTATACTTGGAATATTTTACAAGCGTACGAATCTCTTGACAAATTATTTGAAAGAAAAGCTCAAACAGGTTGATGGTATCAAGATTTTAACATCGCGTCGGCCGCGGTGGTAATACTTCCTCGGCTCGCGGGCAAATAAATCGTAACGAACCTGGCTAGCGAGAACGAGGGAGGCCGTTTCTTCTCAGATCGGAGTACAAACAAACCATGTATCTTTATTACAGTAATAACTATAATCTCAGCTCTCTCTCCGTAGAGACCCCTTTCCTCCATGTATGTT
>NW_017259254.1:2539592-2570578 GCF_001594045.1 Atta colombica | reverse complement strand
TTCTTCGTTTGAATCACTTCCATCGATAGACATGAACTCGGTAGTAGAGTCGGGATATCATTGGAGTAGATAGTCCTGATGGACTCGCTGATACCGGAAGTTTAATAGCACAATTAAAGGAAGCTCGTTTTATCTAAGTTTCTAAGTTCAGCGAATCGTATTTTCATTCTTTTATTTCTTGATTTTTTTAGAATTGGGAACGATTAGATACTTCTTTGTGCTTGAATAAAATGTGCTTGGACGTATTTAATTCTCTCCCACTTCAGAGCCTCTCTAATTAGGATTCAATTACTTTAAGAGAAAAATTAAATATCTTGCAAGATATACTGCGCGTATATCCGTCTTTATTACCGCAAAGGTAGATTGCAAAAATAAAGGAACTTTGTTATACGATCACGAAGCATCGAGAATCTAAAAATTGTGTTGTCCTTATGGATCCGCTCGTTAAGACATTCGCGCCTTTTAATGGTCAAGACTATATTCCCGCGCAATGGGTTTATGGCAAAGGACGTTGTATATGGTGCGGAAACGAGAAATCTGCTCATAAAATATGATACGTATCTTCTTATTAGGAATAAATTGTGTCCTCATTATTTCGTGCACTTCTTCTTGGTACATGCCAAGCATTTCTTGGCACACTGCGCCGGCTTGTTCTTATTTTGCTGTTTAACTCGGGGTGATACCGACCAATCGGCAACACACCTGCAACGAGATCCTCGATGCATTTGCGTGCCCGTCTGCATCGGAATGACATTTGTCTTGAGCATCTCGTACCGATCTATTTACGGAGGAGTACTCATCTGTCCCGTAATTCCGCATTATTACAGATAAGGTTTTGCTAAAATGTCTAAAATTTTAATTAGATACAAATTTAAAAGTAATTTTAATGGAACTATTAAATAATTATCTACAACGCTCAAACTGATTGCTAGAATGTCGAAACTTTTAGCGGCATTGCTCATCATACTTAAGTTTTCTACGTAATTATTTTATAATGATCAACAAATTATTATCAAGATCTGTATCTAACTCTGTATCTAGATTCTGTATCTAGATTTTTAGATACTTTATCAAAATTGTCTTTTCCATGTAGGAATCATCATTGTATGATGACGTATAGATTAATTAATTATTAGCTATTCATAGATTCAATTATTGTAGATTCTGCTGATAAGTTTATCAAGTTCTATTTCCTGCGATATAATCTATTATATGAAAATTTAATAATATACGCATAATATACAGATCTGAAAATGTTTTGCGGTATTATGCGGGGATTTAATATTTTGCAATCAAAAATATTTATGCCAAAAGTAATTTAAATTTACGAGGCATGTATATAATATTCATTATAAATGAATGTTAAATACGGAACTTCGTTTAAATTTTATTAATTTTTATGCAACGTGTGTATATTAATCTTTGAGGACTATTGCAGTGATGATTTTTGACGTGATTAAAATTACTGTGCTTCTTACATTCCGTAACTTGAATTGTAAATTTGAAGAGAAATGTTAGGTGATACAAATACGTGATACAAATATTCCGAGCATTTAACGAGCGCCATTTTAAATAAGATCATAAATTGAAAGCAATATGGTGTTGTCAGATTTTTATCGGACTACGTAATGCTGCAGCCCATGATCCTTATATTATGCAGACTCATACTAGTATTATAGTATAGTAATAAAAGCTTTAACTAGTTGCCACACACTGAGCGTTTCACTTCCTAAGCGTTAATGATTATAACAAAAACATTATTTTCTCGCACGCATAAACCGATAGTCAATACCATAACTATAATTCACCCAGATCGTAATGTCTGCTTTCATCAATGTTTATGCAAATTGAAGAGTTATAGTTGCTGGGAGAAATTAGCATCAAGCATGCATATTCTGTAAGATGATCTCAAGTAACAGTTTTCATTCGTATAATAATAGCTTCAACGTAAATGTCAATATATTTTGCTTTTAATTTTCGCGTGTGTATAGAGTTTGTCTCTTTCAATATATAATTATCAATATATAATTATCCTTATCACGATAATTATTATCCTATGTGCAAGCAATTAATTTAGAAAATTAGTAAGACAGACTACGAGATTTTAGAAGCTATCACTCTTTCTTCATCCGATTATTATCTTTGGTAGATTTTTTCCTCACTCTGAATTGTATATCGGAGTGTATCATCGTGTCGTGTCTCGTTTGCAGTCTCATCTTTTCTGCGACAAGAAGGTGGATGAGAGACCGTGGTAAGAGCAGCCTTTGGCGGTGCGATTATTCATTGAGACGTTGATTGCGCGCATGACATACATACATACCGGCCCTACCATCAATATCTCCAGCTACCAGCCATCCAGACGAATTTTGGTTCTTAGCTTTTAAATCTACATGAGTCTTTTAAACCGCGGTTGCACGAAATAATCTCGCAGTGTGTGTTGCGCCCTTAACGGTCTCTAAAAATCTCAAATAGCTCATGAATATAAAGTATTCCAATTTGTCTCCTCCGATGACCAACGATCGGCGAACACATTCAATCATTGACTCGCGATTTATATTCGCCGATTTATATTACGCGACGCTTAGAATTAAGTCTCTGGCGAATCAATCTTCAGACAAAAGTATCATATTCGCTGATGTGCACGCGATATCTCCGCTTCAGATTTTATTCACGACCGATACTTACCGATAAATCTCATCTCACGATGTTCCCACATTTCGTCTCTCAGTGTCTCCCTGTTGACTGATAGCGTGCTGTCAAGTTTGCGTTCAACTTGACAGCACGCGCTTGTGCGGCATCAGGGAATTCAATACGCCAAACGATTCGATCTTCCGAGTTCCTCAAGGACTGACTCAGAGTACGATGCAGGTCACAAGAAAATGATTAACAGTTACCGTTCATTGATATATGACGGACATATGTGACATGGCAACTATCGTCATAAAATTATTATATTGTTCTTTTAAAATATGACTTGGTATTTTAAATGGACTTTAAACATCAATATAACGGAATAATATTTCAAGATTAATAACTTTTGTAGCACCTCCAATTTTTAACTTTTTTATATTAAATATTGAATTTTACATTTGGAAAGTTTCTACATTGAATATTGGACTAATTGTAAGACAAATTTTTAGTTGAAAATGAACGAACCAAAAGAATATGATTATATCAATTAGAATTATGATAATCTTACTTAAAATTGTGATTCAACCAACAAATTCTGATTTATCCAAAATTCTAATTAATGCAATCAGATTATTTCTGCAATAGATTTTTACTAATAACCATTTTTATTGATAATTTTTATATTGATATGAAAAAGATTGCATAAATTTTTTATAAAATATGTGACGTTATACTTGTATGATATCTTTCTCTTATTTTTCAGAAGGATTACATATTATATATCAAAATTATATTGTTAGAATAAGATGTAATATTTTATATTTTCTTTTTCTCCTCATCCATCGTTTGTAATATCTGTTGCAATGATTTGACTTCTATCTAATTACTACATCAATCAAAATTGATCATATCGACAATCGTCCACATGCATTTTACGTTATGGTTCAATTGACAGGACATACGTCGCGCGAAACGGAAATCAAACTTTGAATGATAGCGAATCGCGGATTCTCGCGTGGGCGGCACCGACGATCGACCGCATCGAGCCATTAATCCTAGCCGGATTCGCGGCGTACGGATCGGAGAAACAAACCGCTTGTCCCATAGTGAGATGGTATCAACGTCAAAGCGCGAAAAATGATCGAACGAATAAATCTCACGTCGAACCTCACACTGTACAGTTCCTCTCAAATGGCGCCTCGCTTCTCTCGATTGTTCTTTATTGACAATCAATCCTTTCTAACTCCACGGGGCGCCTTGATATTATAAAGTTCTCTCCTGATAAATTTTCTGGGAAACGTTTTAGCTACATCAATTGCTTTATCATAGTCATATTTATTAGTGTGATTTTACTAATTGACTGTAAAACATTTGATCTTATAATTAATTCTCGTTTTATGAGGATTTGAATCTTTCTTGGGAAAAAGAAAAATTCATTCTGAAATTTATTCGAAATAAAAGTGAGTATGATTCCTCCTAAAATAATTAAGAAAACTATTTGATAATGTAATAGTAGTGTTGAAAAGTAATTCTGAATTTTTCCACATTTTCAAAATGAGCAGCAAAAGATTTGGACTGAACAAAAAAGATTCAGATTGCAGACAAAAAGTTAAGCTTTAATGATACAATGTATAAATAATTTGGCACAAATTTGTGTTTATATATTTGTGGCTTTTTACTTATCATTTTGTTTCAATATTCATTGTCGTTATTCTCCATGTATGACAATAAATAATCTGTATGACTATATCGATGTTGATTCCAGTTATCTGAAGCTTGAACTAGTGTCTGTCGTAAACAGTTAGGCATTCTGAACCTTCACGGGTTAATTGATTATGTATATACCTAACACTTTCAGTTGTGCAGCTGAAAATTAGGTGTTAATTTTGCTCGTTAGATCGCGGTTGAAAGGCATCTCGTCGAATATTCGTGCCGCATTCAGTAAGAATACGCATGCGTCACGCGGACGAAGATAAATTGTGAAGCTACTCGTCGAGGGTGAAACTTTCAATTAATCGTGCCTTGAATACCGGCGGTGAGTCTCTCTGTCGACAAATCGGCGACCGCGCCATTCGTTTTTTAATCAGTCTTGGGCACCTCGAAAATTCAAATTAACCATACGTCGAACTCGATGATTCGATGAATCATCCTTCGAATTGTTAAATTGTCTGACTTCTTCGTTAAAGTTATGCATTTTGCGCTTTAACAGGTCGTACATATGTCTGCCGAACGCAATCTGTCTGCGTGTCCATTCAAGTTGTTAACAGAGTGCCGCCGAAGCATTTCAGTTTACGATCGTTTCAGGAATTCATACGTGCCAATCGTATGCATTAAGCGCGATGTGTTAATTCGTAACGCATATGATCGGCCGTAAGAAAGTAGCATGTGAACCGGCGCGGATAGTTCTGTCATCGCGAATAAAAATTCGGGTCTCGGTAGCCCTCGGAGCTAAGCGATCGTGTTCCTGGTTCGTCGTCCTCTTTCCTTTCGTTCGCCGACAAGTCGTGCCGCCGCGAATCTGGGACGATAAAACGAGGCTCGCGTCCCGAAACTCAAACGAAGCGGTGTCATAAAACGCAGGTTTCAGGAAGGTACATCGTTACCGCGACGAAGGTCTTCATCGCGAGATGAGAGGAAGAAGCGCAGAGAATCGTCTCGCTCTCGAAATATTCGTCCGAATAAAAGCATCTCCGCGGCAAAAACTCGGGATACTTTCGATCAAATTAGTTCCTGCATGCACGGTTTGCTTTCGCGTGTACGCTCAGATAATTAGCGAGATATAGAAATACTTATGACTATTCGACGCGATAACAATATCTTTTTTATTGATACGTGAGATAATAAAATTCGTAATGAAGAATACTTTACGAACGGAGAAAAATTATTGCATTAACTGGATTCTAGAAAATGAACGATTCAAAATTCTGGTTAAATCTACTAGAATTTTAGTTCAACCAAATATTTTTCTCCGTGTGGATATCTAATTCAACCGAGATTTCGTGATATTCATATTTCATATTTATATAATTGGTATTTTTAATGAAAATTTTTTTATAGAATAAATATTTTACTTTTAGAGTGGACAAATTTTTATTAACATAAAACTATGTTCAAATATCTTCATATAAATAATCTTACAAATAATTGTGCGAAGCATATATATATATATATATATATATTGATTTGTAATGATTTAAAAATTGATAGACTTTGTATGAATTTATTTTAATTTTTTAAAATTAGATATTTAATCTTTTAATAGATATATCTTCAGGTATTCATCATGTATGATTGAATTCATTTGATTTCTTCCTATTTATAGAATGTTAAAGAGTAAATTAGATGTATCTCTTTCTTTGTATACAGCGCTCAAGTTTCTCAAACGGTTCTCCAATCAAATAATCACTGTCGAGATACGCCTTTTCGTGCGTCAAGCGACGATTTATCCGAAAGGCTATTCAACCTATTCCACTCTCCTATGCATATATATTGTAGACCAGGTGGTTGAACGTCACCCACTCCCACGTACTTGCGGTCCGCGTCATTTTTTCCTCCAAACGTACACGTATCGGTAATTGGCCGGTGTTGTAGTCGGCGGAGTCATAACGACACCACCGCGGTTCGAAGTATCGAACACACTGCGTTTTCCATAACCGATAAGCGATCGCGCGGTCCACGCGCGCGTGAGAAGATGCGCCGCAGATGCGGAAGCGTCTTGGTAGAGAGCCGCGCGCAATGACGGAACCTAAATACCTATCGCCCGTTAGGCGTGCACGCTCGCGCGCGAGTTTGCACGCTTTGGCGTGTGGAGGTGAGATAAAACGCACGCGGTCCACGTCGAGGTCGCGACGCGTGAGATCGCTGCATGCTACGAGGAAGAGAAGATGGAGGAGCAGGAGGAGATGGCTGCGGCGGCGGTGCAACGTTCGTTTGCACGCTCGCACCTGACTCACCTCATACACACACTCACGCATACGTATACACGTATACACGCTATACGTGCGCACACGTGTTTACGGTATTTGATCGTCGTTCACTTAGCACGGCCCAGTGACCCGTATAACCTAAGGTCTGCTTATGATCGAAGAGGTTTCCGTGTATCTTTCCCTTAACGGGATGGTACGAGACTCAGTGTTGCATCTTACGAGAATCGTTTCGGTAGTAATAGCCGAGTGGCGTATCGAATCTCTTAACGATATTCAAATCAATGCAAGTGACTTTTTTTAGTGCGCGCGAACACGTGATTTTTTCCACTTTACACCGACAACTCCGCAGTCGGTATTCAGAACCATGTTCACCACAAAGTGAGAATTTAGCATTAAATGGATGGCAAAAGGTCTTGGTTCTTGTAATACTTTCCGCTGTGTGAATATTTATAATCTCACGAGTCTGTAGAATCTTTTGAAAGTTCATTTCGTATGGATACATTGGTACTATTCAAAATTCTACATTGTACTTTCATTCGTGTCAAGCAATGTTGTCAGAGATGTTGCAATTATGGTAAACCAGCAGCTTAGAAAAAAATCGCATACAAGTATTTCCAAGAGGATCAAGGGAGAATCAGGAAGAAGGGGAGGAAAATACGATGATAACGAGATACTCATCGCATGTCTCGCTTCTTATGGTCTTATGATTCTTACGGTTACGGAATGCAAGACGTCGGGAGTGAGCCTTCACTAATGTCGATGAATGCAACATTGGCACGATGATTTATACAGCGTTAATTTTACAACGAGACGCACGTCGCTTTTACACGGCGGTTTAGTTTTTACTTCCCACGTGCTTCACGCGCTGCTCGATAACCGATATATACTTTCGATACGAAATGACATGACGACGGGTTCTCTTCGCTCTCGAGATGGAGAAAAATTCGTAATTGGGTTAAGCATCACGTTCCGGCGTCGCGCATGAAATATTCGTACGCCCGCTTTAAATACCGGCGGTTTTTAATGCATATAATTCCCGGATGATGATATATTATAATCTTTTTATGGCCTGTGCGAAGTGTGTACATTAGTTAGCGCGTGATTTAACTTTCATTTCCCACGTTTGCCTCCCCGACCAATCGATAACTCAACGTTCGGAGTTGAGAAGTTGCAAAAACGACCGGTACTTGTCTGACACATCGGCACATCTAGTAAAAAAAAATACAAAGTTTCTGTGCCGTAATTATTCTTTTCTGTAAATGATTTACTACCATTGGACAGTATACTTTATCCTTTATCATGTAATGTCTCATCATGTATCTCTTGTTCTTACTGTTTTAAAAATGAAATTCTATATTCTTTTATTGAATAATATTTCTATTAGAAAACTGTTTATTAGAAAATAAGAATATGGCTTATATTTTATATGTCTTTTATATGTCTTATCGTCGCGTGCGTTTAGCGAAATCCAACGTTCGAGCGTTTAAGTGGACGAGACATTGCACGAGACATAAATACCATTCTCTAATCTGTACAATGAACATCCGCATATCCGTTCTTCGCATATTTACCTAGAAATCGCAACGGTGTGCGTGATTCTCGGGCGCGATCTATGCGTGAGATAAATCGTACGCGATCAAAGGCGATACGCGAAATTCGCTGTCCGCTCCTACATTACCATTCCACAGACAAGCGGTTTGCACACTCGAAGGATCCGCGTGTTGTACAGAGTTGTATGCACGACATTCGATCGGCGGCTCACCTAACGCGGCCCAGTGACCTAAATAAACCGTGGTTTGCTTATGATCGAAGCGGTTTCCATTTCTCCTCGAGTCCAATCATGCTCCTTCAAGAGGTCCACCTTCTTTGCAGAGGCGGAGTCCCCTTCCTCCTCGCTTCTGATACTCATGTGTATACAATTCTTGTCTTATATCTACAAATATCAGCGAACATTCTGCGTTTGTCTTCATTTCATCTCAAACATAATCTTTCATGCGGTGTACTTTTAAATAATTTAAATAATATACATCTTAATAATGTACAATAGAGGAGGAGTGTCTTGAGACATGTTGTATCTTGGGACTCACTAATTATTTTTTTAACAACGAGATTTTTAATCCTCAACTACTATTAGTATGAAACTAAATCTAAATTTTTAAAGAGTCCTATTTGAAGTATAAAATGCAAATAAATCTACGCGATTAATACAAAAAGGCTCCAAGTTTTCTTATCTACAATTTAGATCCTCAGTATCAATTGTACAGATGTAGAATAGTTTAGAAAATTTTTGCTTTGATCCAAATGATTTGTTGTCGAGAATTAATGTTGACTGCTCAATTATATAAATTTTTTGAACATATCTGAGGGCTGCCAACATTAAAACTCTTGTTATTGTCAAAAACGAAATTAATGTATTCTTAGATATAAATCTCTCGATACATCATAATTAAGTCTTTCTTATTATTTGTATTTTTTACGAGAAGCATTCTGAAATTGCGAAAATCGGCGACTTAAGCAAAAATTCACACAATTTGTTTTTTTGATAAAAACAAATTATAAGTAATTTTTGGATAATGTTTGAAATTGATAATGTTCTTGTTATACAAAACTTTGTGTATTTTAAGCTTATAATTTTAAACACTATCAGACAATATCATGACAGAACTCTTTTTTCTTTTTTTTTTTCTTTCTTTTCCTCTCAACATTTTCCCTTGCTTGTCTCCACTTTCCTTACCGGCGCATTCTCCTCCGGCTGCTGTTGTTAATTATCCTCGCATATTTTCCACTCGTTGTGGTAAGATTAGTCATTTATCACGCGCAATGTACGTAGAAGCGATCTAATTATCAGCAAGCTCTTCGATGTGCGCGTCGTCGTAAATTCCTTCCTAAGAAACATGCTTTGGTTCTTGACAGCATGTATGTGACAGATAAAATGATCGCGACAGATACAAGACTATGACGGAGGGTGACATCGAGCTATCAGAGATCGTATTATAAGTCAGATTATGCAGAGACTAATCTTTGATTAGGAAAAAGAAAAAAGAAATCGATAAATTGATCAGGAAATCGATTTTATCTTATTTCCTCGATCCGAATTTTTTATTGGATCGATTTTTTATTTTGTATAATAGAAAGTAACAATAAGTAAGATAGCTATTTAGAATATCTCGATTTAGATCTAGTTTCAGGATCTACGTTGCTGCAAATTACAGTTGTCGCTTTTGAGAACTTGTTTTATATAAATTTCCTGTTTTTTTTTCTTCAATTTTTTCTGTTCACTAATGTCTAATTGAGATACATGTACATAATATATTTTGACGTTTTGGAGATATTAGGAGTTACATTTTTCAATCTTTTTCTTTATAACCGTCGTCCAACGGCAGAAATATATATCTAAAATTAACGACGATTAATGCTTTGATCAGAGCGAGCATTAAGTCATCATAAGTCATAAGTAATAATTCCCCGAGCGATACGTCCATCGTTTGTTTGAGAGTTCTGGAGCATGACGGCAAATGTGGCAATATCGAGCGAGAGCACGCGTTCGACATGGACCGATCATTATCAAAAGATCATTTCTGTCGTTTGATCGTTATGTCATAATGAAGACTATGATTGCATAACAAAGAATATCGTGAACATTGGTAGAGATCTTCTTGCAGGGAGGAATTATATAAGACGTGACTAATGAGTCGTCGATTTGTGCGAGTTCGATTGTCTTGTTACATCTATTGTATTTATGATCGAAATGGAGCAACATATTCTTGAGAACATATTTACGTATCCCGTGTGTAATATTACTGAGTGATATTGCTGTAAATAATTCCCACTGACTGCGAAGTTAGAGACAGCCATGCCAGAGAGCTTTAATTATCCAGCGAATTTGGATGCGCAGCAATCACTCATTATCTGGCTTTACTAAACATCGACATTTTTATAATATCAGCTGAAGCTATCCGCACTGTTTTTCGAGAATGGACTTGCGTTTTAACGGTTGTTCGGTGCAAATCCGCTTATTGTTAGGAGATTTTTCTATCCGATTTTAGCATTAACAATGCTATTGTATTCGATATTAATAATATTACAATATTACAATATTACAATAATACAATAATGTACACGTGTAGTTATTAATAATCCGGGAGTGACGCTTAAATCTGTAACATAGTTACTTGTCTATAAGACCTATTTAATTTACGTTAATTAAAAGACATCAACTAATTTTATGGAACTAAAATGATATAAAAAAGAATATTAAGTTTATTTTAATAAGAAAAATCCAAATTTTTGCGGATGTAACATAGAGAAAATTGAATTTTTTGACATTTTTGAAAGATTTATAACTGATAATAATAGATTTATTATTTAGATCCATAAAGCTACGAACGCTTACATAGAAATTTCCAAATATATCTTATGCCTCCTAAATATCAATCTTGAAGGAAAAGTTGCGGATTTGAGAGAGAATACAAGATAATTGTTACGTCCGGTATAAATTATGTCTTCGTTCCTTTTAAAACCGGTTACGTTTTAAAGCATCATTTTACGTATATGGTCTTGCGACTTATTCGATAGCTCATTAAGAAGAAGAAACATTGAAGCGATTATATTTGAAAGATAGAGTAACAATAATTAACAACAATGTTTCACAGCTTTATCACTTTTATTTCCAAAGTTAATGTCAAAATGACAAAAATAAAAAAGAGACTTTTAAATATTTGAAATATATATTTTTATGTTCTTAAAAGTTTATTAAAATCAGTTTTTATCAATAACTTACACATAAAATATGTAATTGTTCTCTCTAATTTAATTAAAAAATTTTCTATTAAATTTCTTATGATAGTTGATGATCTTAATTGCCTACATCAATAACGTTTTACGAATCAAAATTAATATAACTATGTTCGATTTTTTTGCAGGTATTATCGTGGCTTTGTAAGAAAGGCGAAGATATTCTGTCGAAGCACGCACAACATATAGCGACGAATTTGACGTCGGCACGTCTTCACGAACGGGAATTCGAGAAGTTTTACTTCACGTCGATGGTAAGTAACGTTGATTGTCCCATAGCAGTTAATGGAATCGAAAGGAGAGCCCCAAGAGGAATCGAGTTGCTCTCCTAAGAGAAGATTTCACTTTTTTCGCGACCTATTGAGCCGCCCGTCACGCTTCGATGCGAAAGAAATTCTGTCGCGGAGGACTCGAAAGGTGGTTGCAATAAGTGCGAGATAATAAAAGATTCCTTTGTGACAGGCGCGGACTGCAAAGACCCCTGCCAAGTGTGCACACTTCCTCCTTTTTTTATTTATCTGCCAGCGAAATGAAGAAATAACACGGAAGGAGTCGAGACGACGCCGAAAAAGAGGAAGACGAAAATGATTATTCCTTTCGCACCTGTAGACTTAATATGGTCAGAAAGCATGGTCTTGCAGAATAGAGAGAATGGTGCAAAACGATAGAGATATTCATTTTAGCTATGCATTCATTCCCGCAGAATGTTTGTGCAAATTAAAATCATAGGATTAAGGATAAAATTCGCTTGAACGGATTTATTTCTAGCCGGTTATTTTGTGGAAATCAAGTATCTATATTTTTTGAGATGACTCTTTATATGTCCGGTTATTTATTAATTATCATTGTTATTAATTATCATTGCGCCACATAGATAGTAGAATTTCCAGCAATTTATTAAAACGCAAGCAATCTAGCAGAAAACACGCATATAGGTTTTATATATTGTTTTGTTGTTTAGAGTACTAAAATAATATGAAAGAATTTGTTATATATATTATTTTTTTAAATGTTTGCACTTGACATTTTCTAAAATAGAAGAATAATTTTACAAATATATATTTTTTAAACTGATTATTTTTAAATATTAAATCAGTTTTTCATTTGTTTCAAATTATTATATTATGTATTATCCACAATGTACAACAGATCACTATATTATCTACTTGATTACAATCTAACTCGTCTTTTCTACTCAGTCGATAACAGATTTCTCTTTGTATTTCTTTATTATACATCTAATATTAAACGTATATTTACCTATTTATAAATATTTATTTTTTTATATTTTGAAATAATTTATCAATTATATAAAATAGTCTGAAACTTTTAATCAACAATTTAATCAACAATTATCAATAAATCGCTTTAAATCGTTAGAGCTCTCTCTATGATCGGTAAGTCGATCGGCTAATCTCGTGGCGCCGCCTGCTGGGATTTACTTTGAACGTTTCACTAGCTGACAGATCTTCACAACCGACTAAGCATCGTGCGAAAATTAAAATAGCAGGAGGAAAGGCAAGTGTAATAGCGATAATTATTTTTTTCTTGACATCTGCAACCTAGTTAATCTCGCCGATATGTAATGAGCTAGTTTGATCGTGGTCATTAATTTAAAGTAGCGAAGGCTGCTTTTCTAAATAAGTTCCGTAATTAAAGTCGTACACTTATTACTTGATAAGATAAATGATGGAGAGTCGATTAACATTCTATACAGCGAGTGAAACTTGAATCCACTACTAAGTACATACCAATTTCTTTTCTTATCAATTAATGTCGCAGTAGTATATCCACGGATTCTTACTTCCGTTTTTTGATAATGGATTTTGATAGGATTTATTGCGGATTTCAAAATTTTTCCACAGTTGTCGATATTGTGAGCATAGATTATCAAATATTTTTTAATTTTTTTATCAGAAAGCATCAATTAAATTGATAAATTCTTTTCTGTTTACAAAATTTTTATATATTGATTACTTGTAAAAATTAAAAATAATTAACTTGTTAATTTTAATTGTAATATTGTTTAGAGATAACTTAAAGTGAAAGTATATTTGAGACGTAAAGAATAATCGCATCGCATGTAAATGGATCGCGTGGAAAGATATTATAAAAAAGACAGCACAATTTCCATACACATGAGCTTAATTAAACGCGATTACATGAAATTCGGAATAGCAATCAAACGAGTCGAATAATTATAAATGTTACGCTATCAGCTTTATACCACGAGTCACACAACTTAGTGCGATAATAATACGTTAGTCCTCGGTCGGTCCATGTCGTAGAAAATTTATTGCGAAAGAAATCGGCGTTCCACGGGCGTTTTTCCTTTTTTGCGAAAGATTAAACTTTCTCTCGGCGGTAATGCCGAAGTATTACGCGTAGTACAGACAGTTTCAGGGCGCAATAAAGGCCCGTCGATGATCCGACAGACAGTTGTTACTTAATTAATCAGTCTCACAGCGAAACGTCGGGCGAACGATCAACGAGATATAAAAGCCGGTCGGCCGACGATGCAACGGTCAGTCGTACGTGGACGTTAATTAATCACGGTGCACCCACTTCAATTATCCGTTTCATGCAGGATGCGCTCGAGCGCGTGGGTCATTATCCAAAAACGTACCCATCTCTTGTACCTTCTCCCTTTTTTTTTTCCTTTCTTTTTTTTACCTCTTATGCGGCCCAATAACCCCCATTGCTACCCACACGCTGTCATAATTGTCACCGATTATGCCGCGATGGTCGAAAAGTGCATTATTTGGGTCATCTTGACGGAACTGGAACGAAGTTATTGGCGATTTATTATTGAATGATTCGCACGCGTTTCAATCCTGCACAACGAGCAAGCTGTATATGGAGCATCGAGTAATTACACGATGCTGGTGCATCAATTGAAGCCGCCGTAAATTTTATAATAGCGATGAAAACGTGCGTCCATTTAATTATTTGGAAAAGACTTCTTGATGTCGCTATATGTATTTTTGGGAATTAATATTTGATATGACCCAATTTTATATAACGTTACGAGAGACATTTACTAAAATACTCGAGACATATATTTCGTAACAGCGACCGCCTCGGTTTTTTTTTTACGAATATTTTCTATGAGTATTGTGTAAATATTGGCGACTGCAGAGTATTGTATAAATATAGGCGAGCGTATAATGCAGTTGCTGATAAGAATGCAAAAATTATCGCAGACCTTGAGCGAGGTAAGTGACGAAAGCTAGTTAGAGCTGCGATCAAAGTACAGAACGTTGTTAACACGATGGTGGAACAGGATAATGTCGAAGGACTGCCAAGGAGGAGTACTCGTAATAATGTAGACGGTCGTTCTCGTAACCCAATTACATGGGACATCGCCGGCGGAAAAGGCGAGGAAGTCATGCCAGGAATAAGAACGAAGTATTATGTCGGCACCTATAATGGCGACAATCGCAACTCATGAAATTATGGTCGATTCTGCTTCTAAGAAAGAAATTCCATCGAGTTTAGAAACCGCCGTGCCATTACTTCGCGAATCGCGGCATGATCGCGCGCGATTGTTGCGAATATGTCTGAACACTCGGCATTGAGTGTAACGTACTCTGAGGAATTTGGTAACGATCAATCGATCGTGAAAGTAGCAACAGTGTGACCGAAATGCAGCTCAATGCATACGAAAACGGAATCTTGCTCGCGATACTATTAAGTATTCGATTAATACTTTTTTTTACCAATAATTGATTATCTAAAAAACAATGTCCAAAATACGAACAAAGATATCCTGAAGATGTTTGTCTTTCAGATATCATGTCACATAATACAAAATTTGTAAGGAATTATATTTCTTCATTAAAATTAACATGTCTTAATAAATTTAACATTATAATAAATTAACACATTTTATGCATTTATCATAAAACACACACACACACACACACACACACGCGCGCGCGCGCGCGCGCGCGCATACACGTGTTTATTATGTTTTAAAAAGCATTATTCTTATGTTATTTGTTGAAGTTGTTTTAATACTAAGAAATATTGAATATCAATTTACACAAAATATTGAAATAAGTCAAACATATTATGTTAAACTAACACTCGGATATGTTAAAAATTCTACACAAATTTTAACAAAGACTTGAGTGGACTATTTCTAATGCAGATACAAAATTTTTTTTTTCTATATTTTACTTAACTTTACGAACAGGATGCAATTTTGTAATCGTATAATATCTAGTTAATCAATCATGCTGTTTATTTTCTAAAATAATAATTAAATTCAACAAATTTTTAATGTTTTGATAACGTTGTAATATAAATCATCTGTTGTTTTATATTTACTTCAATATAAGTAATTATATTAATATCTACGTGTGAGAGAGGAACGACCACACGTTACATCCGGTCAATGTGCTCATCAATACCACCAGTGTTAAGCGCGTGTCACGAATCGCGATCGGGAAACCGTTTCAAAATTCAATTGCAAAAGCATAAATCGGCACAAGGCAGTTATGCTCGTTAATTCACCGTACTTGATGCGCAACTTTCCATCGTAATCGTCACGCGATAATCAAGACGACGATGTGTTGACCGCTATCTGATATATCGCATAGATGGAACATCCTTTTCGCAATATTTTATACTTTGAGTATTTATACAAAAATCCAGACCGTAATTACTGAGCTTCTTAATTTAGAATTGACCTCAGTTGGGACCTTAACTTCAAGTCAAGATGATTCTGCATATCAGATGGTTAAATAAGTTTAAAAATTAAATCTTAGATTAACGGTTTTTTAAATTAAAAAAATAAACACGTTTGGTTGTAGGAAATTAGAAAATTATAGATACTGTTAATCGAGACTCTAATAAATGATCGAAAGAACCTTCGTTCATCATAATCTGCATGATGCAATAATTTAATGCAAAGTATACATGTCGCATTTTTAAATATAAAATTTTATTATTATTTTAGTTCTTCAAATTCAGTTCTTCAAATTAATATTTTTAATAATTTCTTATTCTTGATTTTGCGTATTATCGAATCCTGTTTTTATCTGAGATAAGATCAAAGCTCTTTCGTACTCGGTTCAATTACTAACGCTTACTCAGTATCAATTCAATTGAATGTGTTTATTAAATGCTAAGTAGCAGTTATGGGAGCGTACGGGTTGGTCCCTCAATTTTAGGGTGCCTATCGCGCGGAACTGCCTACCACGCCGCGTGAAAGCGTGTAATCGCCTAATCGTGCTCGACCCCACGCGTAACACCCACTTAATACACGATAGATTTATCTCGGACAAAAGGAAGACTGTCCTCATCTGAACGCAACATCTGTTGCACAATTAACACCCTATCGTTTAATTGATTTGCGACGGTGCTCTGTTATAGAAATCGTTAAAAGTTGATCGCAACATTTTCGGCTTTACAACAATTGCAATTTACTTGAAAATATACATGATATCGTATCGTAATATACTGTGCAATATGCTCATAAAATCGACTCTTAACGACTCGAAGACTTTTAAATAGAACCGATAAGCTATATCGCATTTTTTTGTTGATAAGAGAACAACGAAACAATATATATAATGACACTCTTCTTTATTGCAAATAAAGTATGCATCGCTGGTCAAGACTTATTTTTGTTTTCAACTTATATATAACAATGAGCTCAAAACGATATTTTTACATTGTGACGATTCGTTTAACTGGAATTCTTATGTTCGGTCGAGTTTTTTTCTATGCGAATTGTGTAATATTATATAAATATTATGTTTGCTCTTTTCAACAACTGTTTTTTTCAAATCTGGTACACTTATAAACCATTTCGTGAGGAATGACCTTTGGAGGGCCATTCCTCTACAATTTCACGCGGCCCCGTAAAAATGGCGATTCAATGTCGTCTGTGAGTTGCCTTTTTCTCATAGCACGCAGTCCTACAACACAATGGTCGACATTGTGTTACGCAATGCGCTTTATACTTTTGTTTCGAAGAAGAAACCGTAAAATGCCCCGCCTTCTTAGTGTTTAATGTAACGGGTCATGACAAACCTAATAAACAAGGCTGAGAGACCTTGGAACGTAAGGCGCGATTGTGCGCGAATTGTGCTTTACATGCAAATTGCGCTATCGTTGTTCTCACTCTATGACGTGATAGCTGTTTCTAGGAATATTTGTTATCGCAATGAATTTTATTTCGATTTTGATTCTTACGCCAAGGAATTTTTTACAAAGGTATCACCAAGTAAAACTCTTATTTAAAGAATAGTATTATGACTATGCCAATAACGATAATGAACGCAAACAATTATAATATTCGTTGAAGTTTAACGATACGTTAACGAGCAGTGGGAATACTGCTAAAGATCGATAAAGTTTTACGACCATGCAATTAACTCCTTGCAGTTTATTATTTTAAATACTTTCCAGCATTTATCGTAAAGCAATATAATATGTTCTTTAGTTTAGAAATTTTTTAAATCACCTAAGTAAATAAATTTTATTTATTTATCAAAAACATAGATGAGGCACTTTTTAAATTTTTTCAGAGATAGTTTTCTATTAAGTAAATAGTGAAAGTATTTCTTATTTGTTTATTTTTTTATTAATTTTTTTTTAAATTTACTAAAATGAAATAATATATATGTATACTGTGTATCGTTTCTAAAGGTAATTAAACATATGACATTATTTTAATAGAATATATTTATTTTAACTTTGTATAGATATTGGAAAGTACATATATGTGAATAAGTGGTGCTCTAAAATACTACCGTCAAGAATTGTAAAACGAGCAATTTATTTAACATAAGAAAATGTCAGCCCGAAAGAACTTATGTTTGAAATATCGTTCTGCACGAACGAGACACGTTTCTCACACCCATTACCACGCGGTTCAGTGCCAAATAGAAGAGAAAGGAAGGCGAAACTGGAGGTGACATCTTGCGAAGGTCATCGTACATACACCTCGAGGCTCACCTTCCGGCGTAAATTAGGAGACGATGAGAGAGAGAGGCAGGTTTCGCTCTACTTCGAGCCATCGATTAACCCATATTTCTGAGGTGCATCGCGTTTTTTTTTTCCTATTGCATCTACGCGCGCAATCTATGTGTAACGCGCCTTCTCCATCTCATATCTTCCCAGTGAATGCAGCAGTGAACCCACATGCTGCTCTTGCGCACGCACACGCGTGCGTTTGTGCATACGAGGAACCCATGTCGTTGCATTGCGTATTTATCGAATGACAACTCGGCATAGTTTCAGTAAATCCCGTTTGCTAAACGCTTCTTTGCGCTGCAGACAGATTTGTTAGAGTGAATCAGCAAAGCGCTGATGACGGCTAGCGTATATTCAAGACCGCTCATTCTTGAAGTCTAAACATACGCGAGACAAACGAGCGATGTCAAGGAATTCCATTATTCACCGTTATGAAAGTGTAAATTATGAACGTACGTTCAAATTTGATAATACATGTAACTTAGAAGTGTATCATTACATAATAGTAAAGAAACTTTACTATTAGTACTGCGAAAGTGTATCATCTGTTAAGTAACTGTAGTAGAAATTACGTAAATCATTGACATTGAATATTTTATATTTTCAAATGGATGATTTTTTTCAATTGTTATCATAATTATTTTATGGTCTTTAAATAGATATTTATTAAATTGAGCATTTCAGGTGAATTACTTTTCAATTGTTATAATTCTTTCTTATAAATCTTTGCGGTATTCATAGTCTATTTTCTTATTTCAAGATTATCTTAAATAATATCTTAAGATGCTAATACGACCATCTGATCTTGTGGCATTTTAAAATTATATTTAAGATCTTAAATATAAAAACCGACTATGAATATCTTTGAATATTTATTAGATTAAACATCTCAATTTTCACTTTTATCGTAATTATTTTATGATCTTTGAATATTTATTAGGAGAAGCGATTCATTTTGATCTCAGCCAGTCATTCCGTTACCGACGAATAAATACATTACAGTTTTACCGTAATATATTTTTTTTATTGATGTTACGGTATATCCGAGATCAGTCTATCCCTAGTTCGGGAATCTTGAACTGGTCGGCCAGGGCCACATCACGTACGTGCTCTTCATGAAAAACGAAGTGGGTGACCCGTCGTTCGTACCGACATACGTACATATATGCTCGTTCGAACGTGTACTACCTGTACTGCGTAGAAATGAGTGGAAAATGTAACTGTACCTTCGGTTCCTCCTTACACGATGTTATTATTCATGAATTGTCATAAGCCGGATTCCTGAACCAACAAATCGCCGATCCCTCGACCGACATAGTTCTCATGCTGCTTTGTCTATTAGCTTGCATAATTTTCTTTTTTGCATATTACTGATGTTTTTTTTGCTTATATTTTTTCTATACTGTTTCTTGTACGTTGCAATGTGACAAATTGATTAATAATAACAAGACGAAACATTTATTTCGCCAGTAGCAAAATATAGATATATTTCATATTGTTATTTAATTATCTTCATGATTTATTCATCTTTACTTTCATGCGTAACAAGAATAAATACTATTACAAGGCTAAATGCAGATTGTTGGATAAAAAAACTCGATTTCAATTATATAATTGATTTGTATAATATATCTGCATTTCACATTTAAATCCAGCTGACACTGAATTGTTAGCTTTCTATTGTTGAGATAATCGAGATCACTCAGTTAATCAGTAACATAATCCGTGCATAGAAAGCGGTTATTACCGATACGATCAACGTAAGCGGATCCGAGAGCACGGAGGACGTAGGCTATATCTGCATTCCTAGTTGGATATTTGCGGCTAGGAGGCGATCGTAATGAGAAGCCAAGCGTTTATGGATTTGCTCAAGGACGTTGAGGTTACAACTGATGACACGAGTTCATTAGCTCAGAAGAATAATGCGACATTCGCATAACAAACAATGTACTTGCGCGTGCATACAATGGTGCATTTGCAATGAAAGTGCCTCGTATAATTTAAGTTGCGCGCCACCGAGAGAATTCTACTTAAGCGGCTTGTTAGTTAGATTAAGGAACGCAAGATAGTGTTATTTTAACAAAAAGGGACTATTACGCTGTACAGCTATTATATTGCTTGCACCTCCTTTATGAAAGTGAAATACAACAAGAGAGATGTTAATGACTGATGATTATTTCATTATCTTCTGTAAAAATGTTTATGTATGCTGTTTATCTTTTTCAAATAAACGAAGTTTTGAAAATAATATTTCTTAAAATTTATTCTGTGAAAGAAGTTCTTCCGCGCGCGAGTGTACTTTATATCGAATTTTTATATTTTTAGAATTCGTATGAAACACTTGAACTGGTTTTCTTTTGAATTTTTAAATATTTTTTTCCCTGGGTTACATAAGATAAATGAGATATATAGATATAATCAATCGATCATATACAGAATGTATACAAAATCCGTTATAAGGCGCTGAAATCAATACGTCGCGTATGTACAATGTACAGTTACATCAGTCTCAGAGTACGTGAGATGGATTTGATGATAATGGTAGATTAATGTGGATCCCTTTTTTTACTGCCGCATCGGGTGTCACATGGTAATTTCACAGGTTCCGACATTGAAATATCGATCAAATTCCTGTTCCCGTTGCATTATGTCGCACTCATCAACATGATTCAAGGGTAAGATAGGAGTTCGGATCTGTAGTGGTTTTTTCTCGAATAACGTGAGAGAGAATTAATGAGCCATAGACGATGAGAGTTGCGTATACTGGAATCAGATATCGCGAAGAAAAATGCGCTCAACGCAGATTAGCAATGATCTTCAATGCATCCATCGCGACATGTAGTTAAGTAGTTGATTATTACAATAACTAATTCACATGCGTTGAATGTACTTTTCAATGTTATCTATGATTGAACGAGAATGCATTTTTAATTGTTTAAAATTAATTAATCATTAAATTGTTAAATGAGATTTATTCATTATAACTCGCGGATGAGTTGCTGCACGATTATACGAAAACATAAATTTTCTCTTAAGCATAATCTATCAGCCCACAAAGAATATACTCATTATCTCACGTGTGCCATACTTTTTGTGTAATTATATTTATAGGATTATATATCTTTTCTAATTAACTGCTTTAATTTCTCCATCATTAGTATACATAGAATGATTTAATGTTACTTTCAAGATTTTTTTCAAAATTCTGTATTTATATTGCCAAAATATTAAATTTTTAATATTTACCTATTAATTATGGTAAAAATCCACACGTATCATATACTTTTTATTTCAGTAATCTATATTTATTACTCATTTTTCAATGTAAATTTTATTGATGCCAAAAAGGCGATGAGTGTTTCAATCTCAATTAAGGAAATTAATTTCAATAGATTAATAAAATTTTAATGATTTTATTAAAATCCATCTTGAACTACTTCGTTATTCTCGCCAAACTTCATGATTAGCCTAATATTTTATATCGTAACGAAACGGATATTAGGCACGCTCATTAAGAACAATTATTATTAGCATGGAATTATGATAATTCAGCAATGTACGAGCTGGCGATTATTTCTGAACTTGTTATCCGCGCGTACTGATCGCGTGCGTTATAATTAATGGTGACGTATGCGATCATTAACGGAGAGGATCGTGAGATCACGTGTCAAAATAAATGAGCGGACTGTGCCAAGCAATTAATGAAATCCTGTCTGCACGTGCGTAAACGAATTCGCACGCGACTCGAACAAGAATGCTGCACCCCCCCCCCCCGCTCAAAATGCATATGTAAATTAGATATACAAAGGTTTCTTAAACGTATCGAGATTGGAAATATGTATCGAAAAGAATTCGCGCATTTTTTTTTTGTATTATTTTTTGTATTATCACAGCTACAAATTATGTAGCTGTGATAAAAAAAGTTTGCAGATAAACGCTTTCTAAATACCTTTTATGGATTGAAATCCATGGATCAATCTTTATCACCTGTTTTAAGGTTTACATTTAAAAATCATGAGAACCATTTCCAAAAGAGAAAGTGCTTTCACAGATGATGAAAGAATGATTGCATATGAAATTTCTATTGATTACAGTTCTCTTCTATTAGAATAAATACAACTTTGCGAATTATTATTGTTTATTCTTCGAAAACATATGATTTTCTTATTTTTTATAGAGGCTAGAAAGGCTAAAGGTCTTAATCACGAATGCAAAATACATTTTTTGCATATCGAGTTGATATCTCTTAAAATAAAGATATAAATAGATCTTGAGAATTATAGCGTCGTCGTTTTTATCTTTTCAAATTTTGTTATTATTAGATGAGTTTAAGATACCACGTGAAAAAATTCGTATAAAATAGAGAGAAATATCTTTCGAGCTCGCTCTGAAATGTTGTAATGAGGAAGCATTAGCGTGCTATCTTCTCTCTTTGACATAGTTAGCCAAGAAGAAAAATCCGGAAGATAGGTGACGGTCTACAGCAATGTGCACCTCAAAGTGAAACTTTACACCGGGCGTAAACTCACAAACGGAAAACGATATGCGCAGGTCCGATAATGTTTTCGCAAAGGCAAACTGCGTCCATTAATGACATGCGGGTCGCTTCCTTCGATATTGATGTTTGACTGCGCATATGTATTCGAAACAAACATGCCATAATTATCGGAAAATTATGGAAATACCGTTATAAATGTGAATTTTTTATGATTCTTTTAAACACACGTTTCCTCTCAGCGAGGGCGAGGAGCGCACTGATACAATTTCAGTCTCTCCTTGATGAAGTGAACAGCTTGCTGAACCTTGGTTCACGAAACATTGGCATTAGCAATGGATTACGACACGGCAATAACCCGTAAACCCTTTGGCACCTCTGAAGAAAATATTCGTGAAAGTATTAGATACCCCCTTCTTGATTAAAATAAAATATAAAAATATAACTAGAAATTAGATATAACTAACATTTCGTTCATTTTTTTGTATAAGAAGGAAAAACAAAATTTAAAAAACGTATTAAAGCTTCTAACTCATCATCTTTAGACTGATAACATCGAAAGAGAGAAAATACGTATAAAAATTGTTGCAAAATATATTAAAATAGAAATATTTTTTAATAAAAAACAATATATTTGCATTTAATAGATTACACTTGTAAAATATATTCCGAACTCTCTTTTTATTTCGGAAAAAGAAAATCATATTGTATTTATCTTAAATTCGAGCTGCAATGTCATACAACTTGTTACGCGTTTTTTGGTTATTTGAAATTGAATTATAATTCAATTTCAAATATATGAATATTCCTTGATAAATAAGATAACATAAGGAGAATTTTATTTTATCGATTGCAAATGTTTTATTATTAAAAAATACTCGCATTTAATATATAGTTAACAAGAATTTTCTTTATATATTTTTCTCATTTCTGACATCATAATTTATTGTTGCAGCGAGTAGGCAGGAGCCTTAAATAGTATTGCATTAAAATACTGTATTAATATTTTCTATAATATAATTCCAATAAATTTGATACTTTTTTTTTAAAAGAATGACTTAAATGAATTCTGGATATTTAAAGTTGTATCGATCAGTGATCGTAGTTTTATCTTCCATTTATAAAAAACTGAGTTGAACAATTTTGAACTGATCGTGATCCAAAGCAGTGCCGTTGGCGCTGCTCCTAAACACTTTTCTAAGAATACCGTCTCAAATAATACCTTCGCACAACTCCCCCGCATTATCCTTCGGTGCTCCTCCCCGGTCTTTTCCGAGCCCCTCCCAGTCTGGTATCAATTTTCGATAATTCCTAATAATTCTCGGTCATGCGTGTGCGGTATCGCGGTCGTAACCGGTCCGCGATCCGAGGTGGTTTCCGAAAGGAAAAGGCATTCCAAGCCGCGAGTGCTTGCAATCGGTCCCTGCCGATTGGAGGATGTCGGCGGTGGTCGACACACGCGCATTCGCGCGTATATGAACACGCGTGTACACGCATCGCATATGAAAGGAGGCATGAAACAAGCACGGCGTGGCGTGCGGTGGCGAGAGATCCAAGCACCGGTGAGAGTTTAGACGCGAGGCGCGCGGCTCGAATGGAATGGCGGAATGGAACGGAATGGAAGCTTGCGCCTGTGTATCTCTCGTTGCTCGTGTAGAGCCGCGTGTACACACGCGTCTGTGCGATAGTATCACCCGTACGTGTATGTGTGTGCACGCGGCGTGTCGTATCGCGTACACCGTGCCGGCTGTATGGGATTAGGTACCGGCGCAGTAGGCCAACGGCTCTCGACGCCTGTGCGTCTCTTTTTCCGCTCGCGCGTGTCCGACCTACGCTAAGTCGGCGGTGAGCCACTGCTCATCATCAGTGATCGATCGAGGTGAAAATCGAGAAAAAAAAAGAACAGAATCCCCTAGGTGCGCGAGAATTCAAATGCATGGATAGACTTTTTCCTCCGAAGACGTTACCTTGATTTGCCTTCAAATTGAAAATATAAAAAAATAGATACGATATAATTGATAAAAAGTGACATATTTTAGTCACTAAGCTCTTATATAAGTGCTGCGATTGAATTGATGATGTGTTAATTTAAACTGTCGTCTGTGAGTTTTATTTTGCAGAATTTTTATTTTGAAGATTTTATTTTTCCTCGATTTTCGTTGATTGACGTTCAATCTTATTTTCCAATATAATTGCGCTTATAATTAACATCGTTTGTAAGAATTGATGTGTAATGTAATATGATTTTTCACTATGGCGCTCCGATATTGTGAGAGATCTAACGAGTACTAATTATTGTAATGTAATTACGCGACGTAGCACGCGCTGTCCCTTTCGATCTCTTTTGCACGATACTCATGCTCGAAGATCGATCACATGACGTTAATTTTCACAAGGATAAATTGCCTTACAACGGAGTTTATTACATTTAGAATTCTTGTCTTAATTGTTAGTTGAAAATATTTCTCTTGAACTTTGCGTAAAGCAATGCTGGAGTGAGCGACGTATGTCGCGAAAACAAAATATATGAAAACACATCAAAATTTGGAAAAGCGAGTTATTGTCGAAGAATAATAATAAATTCCTTAAAGAGATCGTCAAGCCTTCTTTATCGCAAGAAATTTTATTTCTGTTGATGAATACTTCTGTGTTAATTGTAAAGAGCGAAGACCATTATTTCATGATTTATGTTTGATGGAGCACTTGTGTTTTTTTTCTGGTGCACAGCTCGACGTGGCACGAATGCTAATAGAAAATTGCATTCAAACGTATATTTTATTTCGAATGCATCCGCATATAACAGAAAGGACGGATATTCAATGAATATATTTTTAAAATCCGCTACTGCGACGCCTTCGTTTCGCAGTTAACGATTGTGAATAATAAGGATATATAGGATGCTTCTTAATTATGTCATTTCTTTTATTCGATTCTTAGTTCATTCTTTTAAATATTAACGATAAAATTTATTTATAAAATATATTACACGCCAAAAGCACTTGTTAATTATTGTTATTACTATTCTAGTCTCAGTCCCTTAAATAAATCGGTACGCTGTCCGTCCAAAAAAAGATGACTGAGTTACACAGTAATAGAAATGACATTAAAAGGAAAATTGCTTTCTTCCCAACTAATTATACGGAAGATCGCTCAAACATTCGACCGACACGAGACGTCACGCTGAGACGTTAATTAATAGCCAAGTGGCACACGCCATCCAACTCTGACGTTCGAAGCTTGAAAGAGGGATCAAGGAAAAGCACCGCATAAGAATTTCCTGAAAGTCCATCATAAATAATAATTGTCACGGACATCATAGATGTGACACAACTTTCGCACTTCACAAATCAGTGTATACTTGCGGATGGATTTCCCACGAAACGGTGTGCAGATATATTTGGCAAACTACGAGATCACTATACACCTATCTGTTTCCGAGGAAAGAAGAGATAAAACATGAGAGATCCCGAAGAGCCGGCGATTTTTCTAGCCGAAAGAAGAAAATTGACGCGATTTTGTTTCGTGGTAAAATGTCGCGTTGCAACGCGACGATGACGTGCGACGCCTAGTTATTTCGGATGTATATCAGCGAAGAGGATAGTGGGGACGACGGCGGCTGCCGTCTGATCTCCGTACGTCAGTGCGTCGACGTCGACGAAGCGCGTGAGACGTCGCGGCGATCAGAAGAGCGAATTTACGACGACAACTACGTGGAGCGTCGCGAGAGCGACGACGGCGCGACGACGCTGGAGATCGACAAACAAATTGTGCCATCAGGCATCCAAAGAAAAGTCGATGATTTCGAATCACCGCCGAAGAAACCATCGCGAGAATTTCGTAAGAATCAGTCCTTGAAGGGTCCCTCGCGAATCGTTCATGATGTGCACGCTTTTAAGGGATCTCGAAGCGCGAGTTTCGTCTTGAGTCGAGAGGTTTACGGGACGACGTCTGAAACTCTGGAGATTATCGATGGAAGAAACACTGTGGAGGAGGATGGACATAAGACGGTAGTGAATCCGCAATATCGCGACACGTTGACACGCTCTATCCAGGCATCCTCCAGGATCGAGGCACGAAGACGCGTCTTGAGGAGAAGCGTCTCCGCGCCTGGAACCGGTGAGCAGACGATTCCCGCGGACGATTCCTCGAGAAACCAAAGCGACGAGGCGACGAAGAATACCAAAGAGCACACTTGCGTCGAAAATTCGCCTTTAGAAAGAAGTGTGTCACCTTCATCGAATCACGTCACCGACAACGTTCAGGCAATAAGATATCGTTCGAAGATTGAATCACGGTCGGGTAGGTCGCAGGAATTTGCGACGAAAACGGAGCAGTTGATCGCTAGGCGAATCGTGCCACAGGTCGATCTCGCACGGCGTACGAGAGCCTCGTCCTTCGTGATTGAACGAAAGAGGCATCGACCAGGTTCGAGAGCTTTCTCGAGATCCTCCGAGGATCTATCGCAGTGCACGATAACGAGCGACGTGAGTGCCGATGGAATGCGGAACTGCGGTAGTACTGTGGCGGGTGTTGACGAGGAGGGAAGTTGCATTCTGCTCGGGATGCGATTTCTCGAAGACGCACCCCAAATCGGCCTAGTGTCTCGGCAGGATGGTAGATGTACCAGAAGAGATCGCGAGCGAGCGAGGATTTTAAGACGCAGGAGAGTCAACGGCAGATCGGCCTCGGTGCCCAGATTGAACGTGAGTGGATTTTTTTGAGACTTGAGTCTTAAACACTTGTTATAATTTTGATGAGTTGTTTGTAATGAAAATATTCTGTCCACGATCGATGCAAATAAGTATGAATATAGAGATGTAGCAAAACAAATAGAAAATAATTGATACACAATAAACATACATCGTAATATTTATAATTATAATTTCTTTTATTTGTAGATGAATTATTTTATTTTATTACTTTATTACTGGACTGACATCTGTCAGTTTTCAATTTTTTGTATCGGATATTTAACCGAACTTTTTAATATTTTTTTTTAACGGTTTTGTATATTTTTAATTATTTATTTAATTAAATAGACTAATAATGCAACGATAAAGTAAAAATCACGTTATTTCACGTATTTTACATTGATGTATTATTTTTGCGCGATCTATGTAGCAGGTAGTAATTATTAACGAATTACAGATATAAGTACTACTATTATAAAAACCCGTTTTACCAGTTTATAATTTATAATAATCCGCTGCGAATAACGGAAACGCTCGCCGGTTTTGGATAAAAAGAAAATAACAATTTTTACAGGATAAACATTCGCGATAGAGCGACTCGTCCGATGATGAAATATTGTCGCCAGTGCACGCAGGTCCGGTGACGTATTTCATAAACGCGAGAGTGGCTGACCGTGCACAATTTTCAACAGTCGTTGCATTCTGCATGGCTCGATGAGATGCGGAACTGTCTCCCTATGTCTGTCTTGAATCTGTCTCGGCTGTTGAATGGATGCAAATCGAGATGCATTATTTCCGGCGGGCCGCTCAGGGTTAGGTGGTTTTGTTCCGCGCTATTCAGAGCGTGCGTCTTCCACGTGCGAATAAATCGTGCAAGACGATGCCTCGTGCGACAAACGCGCCGCGAAGATACGCTCATGTAAAGATCGCTTTGCGATCCTCGCGTTCCTCTCTAGATGCTGCACCTACATAGGCATGTCACTGCAGTATTTAGATGCGAGTCGATGCGATCTCGTTTGTTATTGCACAAAGTTCCTTCGGGTATTTGCGTTGGCGAGTGCCTCGACCCGAGTGGGAATTTACCTGGCGCGACTGACGGATGCGCGAACGTTTGCCTCGCGCTCGACACAAACGCGTTAGCAACCGGCTCAGAATGTGCACTTGAATTTATGCACGCGGGATGCTCGCGGGAAACGTTGCTAGATATTCGCAATCGCGCATCCATTAACCTTTTACATATTTTAATCCTTTCACGTATCGTGCCGTTCGATCGTGAGCTGGAGTTTCTGGTCCATTAATTTAACGCGTTATCATCAAACTTTGGTATTAGTTGATGAATTTTGATTAAAATTTAACTAACTTGTTCGATTAATCTACTCCATTATGATCACAAATTATTAACGTTTTGTTAAAGACAAAAATAAAATCGTTAATTTCCATTATGAATTTATTTGACAAAATATTTTTAACCTTTTGTTCTGCTTTCGTCAATGTTAAATTTTCATCCTTTGAACTTCGGATTTTTATATTGTTCTGGATTGTATAAAAATCTGAAAAATATTTTTACATTACTTGTGAAAGTTTTAATAAGGAGTTTTAATTATTATAGAAATTGGATTGTAAGAATGAATTTGCTGAAGTAATTATATATATAATTAATATAAAATAAACATTTAGCTACTCTCTAAAACTTTTAGAGTGAATTTTCATTCTGAAAAGTGAAATCTCATTTTTAAAGATTGAAAATGAAGTCATTCCTTTTCAAGATTAACTCAGTTTTCACTTTTAAAATGAGATTCCACTCCAAAGAATTTAGAGAATAGGTCTAAAAATAATTTTGTTATTTGTTACTATCAAAATAATTTTATAGGAATCTGACGCATGATGAGCATTGCCGCAATGATATTTTGATATCTAGCAATCAACATCCTACATAATTGTTTCTTACCAACATTCTACATAGTTGTTTCGATGATCTAGTCTGATAATCTTTATTATCTATAATTTTTTTCAGATTTATATTTAGCTAAAATTTTGGATATTTCAGCAAAATCGTTCTTTCCGTGAATTTACTTATTTTTTACAAATATTTTAAATTTATATAAAAAAATAAAGTAGCTTTTTTTGGCTTCCTTGTTTTTTTTATTGATTATTCTTTAATTCTTTTATTATTATTTAAATTTAAATCACAGAATGCACAATCAAAAAATTGACTGTGCCTTTCCAACATTGCTGACAGAGAGTTAATGCAGTTATTTACTGATCACAGCCATTATCTGGACCTTGTTTAATAAATAAATCACAACTGAAATTCTTCGTATGGAATTTATTCTATTAAAATCAATCTATCATATCGATTCGAGAATTGTTTCTTATTACGACTTTTTTCGAGCACACATGATACATTTGTTTACACAAATATATCGTGTTTCACATTCCAATTCAGCGAAGCGTTATCTAAGGTTTCGCGCGTGATCCTCGATATTCTTCGGAGCATCTAGAGGCGTACGTCAGAGATAACGAGCTTTCGCGAATGACCATGTCCGGTCTTATATCGATGTGTTGGCGAGATCCGGTGCTAGACTTTACCTGGTGAGACTGATGCATTTTCTCAACACACGTACATGGCGATGTGTCTCGGATATCAGTTTGACATAATATCTGCTTTACGGGAGACGTGTAATACGTGTACTTGAATTCAAGTGCGTGGGTGAATCGCGTATTGCGTTGTGCTCGCAAATACGCCTAAAGAGCTTGTCCGATCGTAGCTTGAAACGACTGGCCTTAAGTTTATCTGCATTGGCATGCGTCTTATCACCGACGAGTACGCTAATGTTGCTAATAAGGATTGCGCTCGGTGCATTATAAAGCGACGCTATCGCCGGTAAAGCATTTAAAAGCGAGGCATTTAAAAGCGTATACCCCGATAGTGCACGTATTTGCAATACAATGGAATTCTTCTGTCACTATATTGAAATGTTCTATAAATCGAATATTTAGACGCAATATAATTGTGGTAACCATTATCTTTTCCATTAGTCATAATGCGTTTAACAGACTCAATAATTGAGCGCTCGCTATTATTAGTGTATTGTTCTAGATCATCCAATCAAATCTTTAGAATCTGGAAGAATACAGTAATAGCAGCTAACGCTTAGTTGAGTCTGCTGAATGAATCCAATTCTATTAGGAATTTGAAGAATATTTTTGAAGAATATTTTTGTTACCAAGTATAATATATCATGTTATTTCTTGATGCACTCAAATTCTGATTACGATAATCTTAATTGAAATTTTTTTGCATATTTTAATTAACACTTTGTAGTATTTATTTACGATATGTAAAAATTTTAGATTGTTATAAATATAAATAATACGTTTTTAATGTTGTTTAGGTAACATTTAGGTTTTATTCAATGAAAGATAAAAACAAAAATTAAACATAGTAAAATTATTATAGTT
>NW_017259254.1:2533162-2539492 GCF_001594045.1 Atta colombica | reverse complement strand
TATATATATTTTATACATTATTTACTTTATTTTATTCTTTCTTTCGTTTAATATGTTATTATCATAACCAGCAGAAACAGGTTTTTCAATCTTGCAAAATTGTGCGTGATGTCATTAGACGATGAGCTGTTTTGCAGAGACTATATTATCCCAATCTAAAAATATGTGAAGTTTGCATTTCATAGAATAGTATAGAATTACACAATATTTTTCTCATTTTTGCACAGCACAGTGTTTGTTTTCGTATATTGCACGTGTGCAAAAAATTGTAAGTCAATATGCATGTTTAATATAAAAGATAAAAATTATTTCATTTTTCAATATTTAATTAAACAAAGGTATTATCCATCGCATACTCTTCGTAATACTGGAGCAACTTTATTTTTATTATTATTAGTCCTAGTCTCATATATAAGTGCCTACGTTCTTGAAGTAAATACGAAAAATTAATAAAATAGTTCGCAGATTTTACCGTTTCAGATTTTAACGTTTCTCGGCATTTATTCTATTAAATTAATTTTTTTATATTTAAAATTTTGTATTTAGAATCAGTGAATAATATTGATTTTTTCTTTTATTAGTAATTTTAATTATTGTGTTATAGAACGTTCTATATGCTGATCATCAGTTATATTAAAAAAATTTTATGGGAGGCTATTTAATATTAATTAATATGTTATTTAATATTAAGCAGCTATTTAATATTAATTAATATTATTCTTTTGCATAATTTAAAAATTTGTATGCAAAAATATTCCTGAAAACTTCTGAAGAACTAGTTTGAAATATATAAAATTATTTTGCAATTAGATGTATGTATTTTATTGAAGATTTGTTATTCAACTATATCAAATACAGTTCAGTATTTCGTATAATACATAAATTGGTAAACAATGTTTAAAATAAAAAGCAGCAGTCAAGACTTGCGAATTTATCGAATATGATGTTTTAGCGAAGCAGAATAATTGCGCTGTATATGTTAAGTATCAGATTACTAAACCATAAGTAAAATGATAATCAATGTGCCTATACTTATCATCGTTTATTCTGATATACGTCAAGGATCTGCGAAACTTTATGCAAATGCGGCCGGCTTTGCAAAGGCCACGTATTCACGGAATGTTAATGGACCAATGAAGTGGTTTCTCGTGACCGAAGGAAAACAACGCGTTGCTTCTAGGACCGGTCTAATGTTCCGATCCAGTTTAAAACCACTTTCAGTTTTTAGAGAGCCCTTTAGAGGGCTATGGGAAAAATGTTCTCACATTCACGATCACGACAGCATGGAGTATTACTTTTAAATCGTTTTGCTGGAAATTTTCAACTACATGATATTTATAACGTTGTACTTAATTTGCTATGAATATATACTAATAAAATTCTTAATATTAAACAACAAATAAAGTTATTAAGGGAATATAAGTGTTAATTTGCTACGCATAATAAGATACGCTTGAAATATTTTATGCAGTTATTTCAAATATATTATTTTTTACGATATAACACGATTGTTCTCAAATAGCACTTAAGATATGTCCGCATCGTATATAATTATTACGTATTATATACGTATGTAATTATTGATGGCGATCGCATTTAGTGTAGGTTAAAGGCTTCGTTACATTTCTATGACTTCCGATCTTAATATGTCGTTTTACCTTGCACTGTTCTCTTAACTCTCAATCCCAAAGAAAATTAAATCTTTATAATTATATGTCGAATATTGTATATACGCTTCTACAATTTTTCTTATCTTCTATCTTCTTTTTCAAACTTGTCCTATTGCTCCTGAATGTGTTTTAAGAATTTTCCACTGCTTTCACCACTGTTATAAATTTTTTAGATAAAATACTATTGAAAACGCCAATAATAATTTCTTGTATAATTTCTTCTATTTGTTTCTGAGATTTATAATTTCTTCTGTTTGAATTTATGTGTCTCACTTCAATGCGTTAGCGTATGTTCTTGCACGGGAATATCGGCAACAAGAATAATCTCGCATCCGTTCCTGGAGAATAATCTCTCATCGTGGGTGCATCACAGGATGTCGATAAAGAAAATGTGCTCGGTTTAATGTACTGTAAAGGAGTATGGGAGTATATTAATGTTCAATGCACTCGATATAATGCTCTTAGGACGAAAATGTAATAAAGTGATATAACGAATGACGAATTTAGCTATTCCTATCCGCAGTAAACCCAATTGTTTACCTTTTACACAAGCCTGGATTTTTCTTCCGTGGATGAAGCGTCTTGTGGGAATTAATGAAGACAATAGGTTACGTGAATCAGGTTGAAAGAATGATTGATCAGGAGAAAGCCTTTACACGAATATAGCACGTAGATTTTTTCTTTTTGTTTAACAAGTGTTACGGGCCTTATCATTTCTTTGACATTATTCAATAAATTAAACTGATATCAGATGAAGAATTTGTCGGCATGTTTGCTAATCGATTGCTTCGACGTTTCTGAAGGACTGACTTTCCTTTCTCGATGCAACACTAAGTATATAAACTATGTTCTCTATTATTTTGTTCTTTTGATATAATAAAAACTCTATTAACAGACGCATTTTCTTATCAAGAAAAATGTGAGATCTGATTCTGTTCTATCCTTCATGAGTAAATCTATTGTGATCGTTCTGAAACATTATCCGGCATTAAAGAGATGTCGCAAAAAGATCATACGACGCAGACACTTTGCTGAATAATATGTGAAGACAGAAGACTGAAAAAAATACGGAACAAAGCATAAAAGATTGGAAAAAACACGCGTGTCGCGTTACTTCAGCTCAGTCTGTTCAGCGATTTTTTCAGTTTGTTTCTTCGTATGTAGATTTTTCTTTATTGACAATAATTCTTTCATGTAAGTAACAGATTATTATTAAACATCGGTGATTTTTTTATACTGTTTTTACTAGCAGTTAGATTTTTGATAACTTTTTTCGTAATAGGATATATGCAGAATATAGGAGATCTGTTCTTATTCTTTCGCTAGGCTGCACTAGAACTCTCTCGCTTTTGCTAAATAAAAAACATATATCTATTTCACTTTAAATTTTAAAAGTGAATACTAGTTTAGCTACAAAAACGGACTTTATATTTTAGACTTTGTATTTATCTATTTTATATTATTTATTTGTATGCAACTTTCACTTTATTCTATGGTGCATGTATATGGCGCAGTGTTGTTCCTACATTTTTATCATGGGACTATTACGAGCTTCTACGAACAACGACTGATAGAAGACGAAGCTGACGGTACTGCTGACGCTAGGATAGTTTCAAGTAATCGAATCGTTCACTTCAACCGATTCGCGTATCCGCTTCTACGGTTATACGATCGTTCTTAGCTTCCGCGAATTCATCGACGTGCAACTCCGGAGCGTGTCTATCGAACGGAATAGTGTAAGTCCGACGAAGCATAACAAAACTTGGTACGCCGAATTAGCACGCACCTGACAACAAGTTTATTTCCGGACTAATTTTTTAAAAGAATTTCTGTGTTAGTAGATTTCAGGTTTCAGACTCTGAAAAATGTGCGTCGGAGGAAATGCATGTTAAAACTCGTCTAGTTTGGCAGCTGGGAACGCGAGATACGTATTACGAGGAAAAGTAAATGTCAAGTGTTTCAAGTGTCATTTTATACATTCGCCGGTTTCGACAGCAGACTTACTCGCGAAACTTTCTAATACCCGTAAAATGGCATTTCCAGTAATTATGTAACTAATTTTATAAAAATTTAAGTTAAAATAAATAAAAAATCGTTACGTACAGTAATATGTATTTAATTATATGTATTGAATTTCAGGAAATAGTAAAGTGAAACGCTCTGAAGTGGAATTCTTATTTAAATACTTTAAATTAAGAAAGAACAAAATTACAAAGTTTATTATAAACTTCATTTCAAGTTTCAGAATAATTACATAGAATAATTATCTTGTTAAGTAAAAAGATCTTCAAAGCAAGTTCTCCAGATTGCTCCAGATTTGCAAAGAGAGAAAGATCCGGTCCAGACTAATCGCGGTCACCAATTGAAGTTTTTTTCAATGTACTTCAATCAATAAAAACTAGAAACATCTTTAATTTTTACTGAATATATTAGAAAAATTGATGTAACTGGTAGAAAAATTGAGTAAACATAATACTTGAAAATAATATCACTTTCGAGTTATGAATTACATTCGGAATTAAGATTGAATGCTCGATGATATTTCTTAGAAATTGTCAAAATCTAATCTTCATATATATATAAAAAATAAAGATATATAGACAGTCATTATAATTTTTAAAAGACATGAATCCATCCAAAATATCGAGAGATTGTTTAAATTTATTATTAATCTGATCTTTAATTGGTATTAGAAACTTCGTTGCATTTAAACAACCATTTAAACTAACTCATTAATTCATTAGATAAGATCGTAAATAATTTTATGTATCAGCAAGAAAGTTTTTATTTAATTAGCAGTTTTAATTTCGCGACCTTGCAGAAATTAAACATGCAGAATTATTAATTTCTTCGTAATTTGTTATCGTTTAATATTCTGCGCACTCAAGGGCGGCGTCTTTAAAATGTGTCTACCTAGTGCATGTAATTTTAATCTAATAATAGGTGAAAACATCGATATGTTGCTCGTCGGCCATTATCGATACTATGTATTACCTATGGAATGTAATTTCAAATTATGCAACGATACGACTCACGTGATTCATCGCGAGTAAAAATGCGCCCATCGTGAAACCATGTTACGTCGCTGTGTCTTACGCATACATGCAATTGCATTAATTGCAGCTTATTTTGTATGTTAAACGATTTTTTGTGTCAAATTGCTTTTTACATACATGCTGTCATGCGAACGAGTTTTCAATCTCGGCGAGCTTTTTAAAATCGTATTTTCGGCGATTACACGTGAATACGTAAGCAGAAATGAATCTCGCGAATTTTTACGTAACAAGGAACACCACATTTTTTAAAATCGAACGTATAACTTTATGCCATTCTACTTCGCACAAAAATTCACAATATTTGCCAGTTATGCAACCATAAAGTATAATTATAGTTCTGTTCGCCGAAAGTGTTCTGAATTAAACTTGAAATGCTTCTGAAATTCAATTAAATGTTTTTTTTACATGGAAATATTCGTGAACTACATTAATATTGGCGATTTTTATCTCTGTTATAGACTCGTGAAAATGAAGAGAAATTTTTTCTCGTTGACAAATGTATGTGTATCTGCTACGAATTAATTTAAATTTTTCTAAGACTATTCGTAAAATTTGTATTTCAATTTCAGAATCTACAACCGTTATAACAGTTATATTTATAAACATGTTTTGAGTTCAAGGTATGTAATGTAGCTGTAATTATACTATCCCGTTCCATAACGTTGCAAGGGATTTGCAGATTAATGTGTTGAATAAACGGGGGTAACGAGCAATCATTTTTCATCACTGCTGGAGATTCCTTTCGAGTTACCTCCGTACTATATTTGAGGGCTTGCGTACGAGAACAACTATTTGAAGCTAAGGCAACCGGAATTTTCCTCCCTTGTTTTACCCGCTTCGCACGCGTGCCAAAAATTCCTTGTCAAAGGTGCACCAAATAATTTCGAGGGTAAAAGCGGATTCAGCGGACGTCGGGAAGGCGAAGGATTCATCGTCTTTCGTCCATATATTTTTAGCGTTGTGCTTGGTCAACATTCTCTTCCATGTTGCGCCCTCCGTGTATTGCTCCAGCCATTATTCTCTTTCCTCTAAGTCTTCGTCCTCCCTTTTGCGTACCACAACGGCCGCAGCTGTCGCGCAGAATTGCACCCGTTTGCGCGCATTTTAATTGTGCACGTCATCGTGCTATTTCAAGGTATGCAAATGTTCGCACGAGAACGCTCTCGTGGTTGCGATAACGTCGTATGATTAACCGCGAAATAGCGTCAATGCAACCGATGTACCGTTCTTTTATGGATCATCGTCCAAGCATGAAAACTGCAAGAAAATATTTTTCCTTAGCCAACGCAGTCTTATAATTTTATACTTCGCCGAAATATGAGAACATTTTCATAACTTTTGTTTATAATATCTCGTTATATAGTTCTCGTCGATATATCTTGAGGAGTTGACAACATACTAGAAAAATAATATTTTATTTCCTTATGTATAAAATTATATGATATATTGTTTCAAAACGTTTAATATTATTGAAAAAAATCGCATGAAAATGTCCGAAGAATTAGAGGAAACGACAATTTCATTTATAGTGTAAGCTGCCATTTATCTCGCTCTGTTAAATCTATAACGTCAAATTTAACCTAACATGAGTCTAACACTGATCC
>NW_017259254.1:2531476-2533062 GCF_001594045.1 Atta colombica | reverse complement strand
TATATATAGTGTCAATTTAACATTACATAGTAAATTGACACAATATAGTGTCAAATTTAATTATCGTTTTGATAAAAAATAACGATATATTTAGTAGGAGTAGTGGCGATTCACGTTAAGTTAAATTTGACACTATAGATTCAACAATGCGGCGCTCTCATTATGCTTACACCCTGCGCAATACATGATCCCTCCTTGCGTAAACAGGAGACTACAAGTACGCCGTTCGAGCTTTATTAAAATTCATGTTCAATTTGCTTGGCTGGTGCAATTGCATAATATTATATATAGATATCGCTAGGCACGCCGGTTATCCTTCAAAACAATCTCCTCGTGGCGGTTTGGCCTTTCGCTTTCGTTCTCCGGGATGGAACGGTCGGAAAAAATCTCCTGTCGGTTTTACATCTAATTAATAAGACGATCCCGCGGCATTTCTATCACGCGTTCGTCTGTCGCGATAAATATAGCGTGTGCAATTGTGCATGCCACTAGTGCAGCATCCCGCTAAAATGACGTGGAAAAACGTTTATGAATAATGCCATGCTGTATCTGATTATTCGCAGAATTTGCCCGTGGTACAAACATCTTTGTCGCTCACATTCCGCTTTATTCTCGCAGCAATTCTTTAACGTCAGCATTGGCAGTCTACAATGTATGGTTTTTTTTTCAGCATGTTTAGAGATTTTTAAAATTTACATATCTGTTTACGTTAGTTATGAGCATATAATTATGAAAACGTAAAAATTTCACATAAATCTAACATTTTATGTAACTAGCAAGAGTATCTGGTATTTATGAAATCTCGAACATGAATTGAATTAATAATTTACATTGTAAATGTATGCTCGGGGACATTTATAAAATATCACGGTGAAAGAAAAGCGTTGGCGAAAAAATGTATGCATTTCTGTTCCCGCTCGCATGCGCTATGTAGGCGATGCTCCATTATCTGCTGATTATCGACAGCATATCGATGATAATTAATGCGCACGACAAGTGACATGTCAAACAGGATGTCTGATGCCGATATTGTAATATGTAGGACAATAATCGAGAGATTTGTATCTAAGAAGGAGAGAAAAAGAAGCCTGAAAGCGGTGAACCAGGAATTTATTCAAGCAATCTGTCATAATCGGTGTACTAAAAAAAGAAGGTGTATATTAAGCTCAAGATTAGCATGATTCAATCATTTTCATAAAGCCTATAAGAAAGAAATGGAATCGAAAGAGCAGGCATTCCAACATTTTGATGAATAAAAATTAACATAAAAAAAATAAAGTATCTCTGTGGACATAGAGTTCAAAATAATAAGATTAATAAAGATATCTTACATAAATTTTTACTTATAAAGAATGGAAAAAAGTTGATTTAATTATTTAAAAATCTGCCATCAGTAATGTGAATTTTTTGGCCTTTCTCTACAATCTGGATCTTTGATCTTCAATGCGGATTTTTATATCGTTCCGATTGTATAAAATCTGAAAAAAATTCTTTTCTTACACTTGTAAAAACATTAACTGTGTCTTTAAAGTTTAACATTGTCGGCGGAGGATTTAAAAAAAAATGTAAATATTAATAGCAAGTGT
>NW_017259254.1:2512981-2531376 GCF_001594045.1 Atta colombica | reverse complement strand
TATATATATATATCTGCATACAATTTATATGTATTGTATATAAGCATATAAGATAATTTATAGTGAAAACTCAATAGATGTGATTAAAATTATCATACACAAATAAATCGATTTCATCGTAATCTCCTGTGACATATATAATTTATTTAAGATTATAGTAGGAAAAGATCACAAATGCCGCTGATGAAAGTTTAAACGTTTAAAACGAAATGCCATAATTCATCAATGGTAATTTATGTGAACATCTTTCTGATAATAATTTTGATTGTTTCTCTCATACTCTGGTATTTAGCACAGTAAAAATGTATTCTCTCTCGCATGCCTACGTGGACAGTACGAATGGCTCTCGACCATCAATCATCTCATTTTCCTGGAGGAACTCTCGCATCTCATATACGTTCTCGTTGCAGCAAACTGCATACAGTAATAAATGTACCCACTGCGAATACACGACGTGTATTAGCGTGCGAGCCCGTACTTATTTGCGTGACAAAGCGTGATATTCAGATACCGGCGTGTTCGCAATACGCTTTGCCGTTAGCTATTATTCGTGTCATATGAACGGGCTAGGTATGGCGACGCTCCTGGAGCTGAGGCCTCCGATATCGACATGTCACATCGCAGACGTATGCGAAGGTCTCTTGAAATGATTCGTTTTCGAATGCACCATTAAAGGCTCGTCACTGCTGGTGGAAAAAAATACACATCACGATAGAGTAATAACATGACGAGCGATGAGTCCTTTTCCCTTTCGAAATCGATATCCACATGTTTATGATGACGTGCTATTTGGCATGTTACGGATAATTTGGCACTTCGTTGGAAGTTCGTTGACCGATCCACTGTAGGCAATCCGAAGAGTGCAGATAGAATCTCTCTGACTTTTTAAAGAGCGCAATAAAAGGAAAAGAGTATTTCGATCTACTTAGAAAGATGTAGATATAGATGAATATGATGACGGAAAATTGCATCAAGGGTAAAGACTCACGTTCTAGAGAAAGCGTAATTGGATATAAGAGTAACTACTTCCTTTGATGATTAGGAGAATTAGATAGATTGAGATGGAAGTTGAGTGGAAACGGAGAACGGCTTTTAATATAAAATTCGAATCCCTCCCTCCTTCCCTTCACTCACTATCATTATAGGCGCAAATTTAACGCCGTCGTCTGCTGATGGATACGAAGTAATCGCTGTACTTGAACTCTACGTGCACTCGGCGGACGCTTTTGATTTCGATATACTAAGCGGTAACTACTCACTCGCCACGACATTCGTAGAGCATTATCTCTCTGAGGCTAGGAATTCCGTGGTGTAGAGTATGGGCGCGGTCATTGCGGATCTTTTTTACCTGATGAAGCTCGTTAAACCAAGCTCCATCAGAGACAGATTACAGGCTGCTTCGCGTTAGACAATTAAGTCGGGGCGAGCTGATTGTATCCCACGCTCGCGCGCACGTTCGTATCCTTTTTTCCCCTCCGCGAATCGCCAGCGAATAGATCGCACTGTAATGCAATCAGCAGTTTGCGTACCGGTCCGCCCGAGTCATTGCGTTCGTGATCAATTACATCAGAGACGCTTATGTAAACGTCAATACTCTCGCCTTGCACTCTCAGCAATATTGTGCGAGCATAGATTCCTTTGATTCGCGATTGAATCGAGACCGATTACATTCGATCCGCATCAAATTGATCAAACAATCTTGAATAATTTCGTTAATACTTATCTTAATCGCGATTTGCTAAGGCTCTTTGCAATTTGTAATTACTTGATTAAATTAAGTAAAAAACGAAAAGAAATTTTTTTCCAAAATATTAAAGCTGAAATTAAATCTCTTTGAAATTTAATTCTCTCTCGTTGAACAATAATTTATGACTAAAATTGCTAGAATTACTTAGTATTGACAGGTACAGATATGAATATATATACATCTCTGAAATTCAAATCAATCGAAGCGAATTAAAATACCAAGAAAATTTTCGAAACCATAGGTTTAAAAATGATTTACAATGTTTTATTTAAGGAATTTTTTAGATATAATATTAGTTTTTTAGATATAAAGATTTAAAATTGGCCAATTACAAATTACGATTAAACGGCTGCTTGTCCATGAGTTGCTACGATTATTATCGATTCGCGATTCACGGACAGTTTAATCTATAATTAATCTGCAATTGACCAAAGTTTAAAACTTTTATATCTTAAAACCTGCTTGAAGAAATAAATGACGAATTCTTTTTAAATGTTTTTTTTTTTTAGAACTTTCTTGTGGTATTTTGATTCGCGAATTTCAGGATTTTGTATATAATCTTGTTAAAGTTTTTGAACACAATTTAAATAAAATTGAAATCCAAAAGTAACCGTGACATTATTAAGAGCTACATTTTGTAATTTAAATGATAACATAGATAGAATATTCATTTAACTGATGCGAATATTTTGAATATATTTCACGATATAAAGAAAATTGAATTAGTCATTATTTCTGGGGATAATCTAATCTTGATATTCGCTGAAATGATTCAATTTGTTGGTGGTATGCTCGTGCATGGAAATTTATCATATTCATTATAACTCTTATCAATTTATCTAATATATACGTTGCCTCGTAATAATGCATATGTATTCGATCGCAACACCATCTTATACGCTATAGTCAGATAGAATCTTCAGTTCCACACAAGCTACTAAATGCATGTGGATTAAGATATCGATCTTCTTTAAAAAAGCCAGACAGAGAAAAAAGGTCAGACAGTTCTTCTCGCGATTGAATGGATATATTGATATAAAATCCTCGTGACTAGAAGCTATCAGAATTCATTATTTTGACATTTAAATTTCTAGCTAATATTTCGTTTTAAACTCAAATCAAAGTTGAGAAATAATTTTATAATAATTCTCCAACAAGATAATTTTTTATTATATAATTAATGTATAGTTTAATTCATTAAAAATATTTTAAGTTAAAATTATTGAAATTCACTAATTGTTTTGATATTGAAATAATCCAATTTTAGAAAGTTTGACTTTTAATATCTGTAAGATCTCTGTATACTTAGAAAAGATGAGGTAAGCTATTTCTTGGTAATAATTACTACTTATTGTTGATGTATTAAAATATCAGTGATCTTTCAGTCGGAAATCTGCGTAACGATCGACTATTAATCATCGCAATAGAATTACATAAGAAAAGGTCTCGCGAATAATCCCGTGAATTTCATTATTACTATATGAAGGAGTCTTAGTTGAAGAATTTATAGCTTCTATATACGCATCACTGATGCATATATGTGCGTAACATCGTCGAGTTATTAGAGCGCACGTACTCATATGTAGACCCCATAGTTTGAAACCTTTTAAGCCGAGAAAAATAAACGTTTTACGGTCTAAGAATAACTGAGCGGTGCATAGGATGTGCAAGTCACATGCAACCAAGACGAACGTCGAGAGTTGTCGTCTCGTAGCTCGTAGGAAGTCTTTGTCGAAGGGAAGAAAGCAAAGAGCGATGTCAAAAATGGAGGAAATAGATATATTTGGCGGACAGTTGATGTTAGTACAATTTTTTCTACTTAAGATTTTGTCAGTTTAATTAATGATTGATTTACGTAATAAATGCTATATCGAGAGATTTGCAATGATTATTATAGTATTGCCTTGCATTCCATTACATTGCATTATTAATCACGGCCTTTTTTAGATGTGAAACACGATATTTCTAGCTACTAGCATCGACAATCTCAAAGGCTGACATAATCGTGTTGGCAGAATTAAGCAAGCATAAGAAAATCTGGGCGAATCTATGACGAAATGTATATTTTTGCAACAACGAGTGGTTATTCATTTAAATCGTTTATTTTTCGCATAATGATTTTGAATCATTACCAGGTGCGATTACAATAGTAGTTGAAACTCGAGCATACCAGAGAGCGATTTTTGTATTATATTCTTCTATCGAATGTAGTGGGGTCGCTATGTCGCCACATGTTTCATGCTTTTGCTCTTTAATTAGAGCGGGTAACGTTGAATTAAACGTCGGAAGAGGAAGGGTGCTTATAGCAAATTACAAAGCGATAATTATAATGCATTCTCCCATGTATTCTCTCATAATCACCTGAATTATATTTGGTTGAATAGTTACTCGACTGCTTTCTCTCAATATTGCATTGAAATTCGATGATTCTCTTTAAAACCCTACACGCGAATTCTCATAAATTCTGGTCTGCAACATTTTTGTCACAAATAATTATCCATCATGATATCGTAAAATAACCGAAAATAAATAAAATTATTAATGTATGTAATTAATGACATGAAATTAGTACAACATAATTTTTATTGATATAAAAAAGGCATATTTTTACTCCATAATAAGTCTAAATAAAGTATATCTGTATACACAAGTACAAGATTTACGATGCTGTAATAATCTAAGAGATGGTTTATAGTAACTATTTACGGCCATTCACCCTAATCACCTCTCAGCACTGTTATGCGAACACATGATCCATCGATTGCAGAGGCTCTCGCTTTTCATTCTGAGAATCATCTGACAGCTGTAAACTTTCGTGCTAAACGCGGACTGTAGGGTTTTCAACAGGTTGACACCACTCCCTAGGCAGTAAGAACGACAGATGCAAGAGTCTTTTATTCTCATTGTACTAACATGCTTTGTGATAATGTTTGTTTCATCATGAATGATGAACATTTTCTGAACCGTTAGAATATGTGTTTATATAGTCATGGTGGTCTCGAGTTACATTTGAAAAATAATTTATTTTAAACAGACGAAAAATATATATTAGGCGGCAGTAAAGTGTATAAATTTATCTTTTCTTCGAAAAATTGAATTATATTTTTAAAATATTCTTTTTCAGTATATATTAAATTGTAAATTGTGTGTCTAAAATAGTCTTCTTCAGTGTACATTAAGATATTTAAAAACGATTAAAATATAGAGAATAAGAATATATGATTATGTCGGATGTAATTGATATCTGTTTGTTGACATATCCCTGTCGTCTCGATGACGTTTTTTATGGAGTGATGGCACGTAGGTCAACCACAAAAGTTAAACATTCGTATGCAGTTTTGCGGTTCCTCTGACATCAAAATACGTAAAAAATCCGTAAAGGTGCACGACTGAAAAACGACACCCCGTGTGTGTTGCGCATAAATAACGTGTCGCGGCTCAAGGGTCGAGAATCGAGTAACCACTGAGGGTGCATCCTCATCTTCTTCCTGCGTTCCGACCGCTTCTACCGATCATAAATCACTCTTTATATACGTTTCAACGCGAGATCGTGCTCTCGTAAAATCATTCTTTTCTCTACGTGGTTATCCTCGACAAAAAAATGTGACCGCGAGTGCGGTTACAATACTAGTCTTCTCACGATTCTCATTGATATCCTCGGCTTTTGGTCTGCGGTAAGGTTTTGTTATAAAAGATAACAGTGAACACTAAACGATTTAATAAAATTGATTATAACAATTGTTTGTGGTTTGTAAAATTAGAACTTTCTATTTATCATAGCTCATGTATAAAATCGTTGTTTCTAGCATATTAAAAATTTTTTATTATTTTATTATTAATATATTTCAATATTTTTGCCTAATACATGAAATATTAGATTCCTGTTTTGTCCAAGAAATTTTCTTATCGCCATATGTATAAATATCAGGTTATCTATCGTAGTTCGTGTAAGGTGGTCTACATATATATCAGAATTAGAACGTGATTATGTCTCAGGAAATCGATTTCCAGATCATGTTACTCGGTTACGCAGGCGTACCGTGTAAACTACTTTACAGAGCCAAATCTGTAACGAGATAAACTTGGAGCATTGCAAAGCCGAGATCTCAGAATTCGACCTTCTCACGAACGATTTAGGTGCATATTTCCCGCGCGTGCAATATATCTGCATCTATGTGGCAATAAGGATCACGGCCGATCAGTAAAGTGGTCAATAAAAATCACGGATAGAAATCGAGAAGTACATAAAGCGAAGTATAGATCGGATCGATCGATCATGCTTAGAGCCATCGACCTCGATCCGATTCGGTTCGATCTTTTTTCACACACTTTACAGTTCTTCATGCATGTCTTCCTGTTGAAAATGATCCTCAGAAATTCCAAGGAAGTAGTGATCTCTGAGAAAAGAATAGAATAAAACATATTTATGGATAATTACAAATAGGAAACTGCGCCTTCCATGTTAATAAACTTAATAATTTATATATATATATTTAATAATAAATTTAAATTAATTTGTCTGATATATAAAATTAATTTGAGCGTTTAATAAAATTAAAAAAATCATGAGCTTGTTTTATTCATTTACTGAACTTGATCTCTCTCGCTTCTAGAAGACTCCCGCTTCTAGATGATTTTTCTGCAAGTAAATTTTTAATAATTAAAGGATATTTGATCTTAATTACAATTACTGCCGGTGCAGTAATTTCGCGTAGCAAATAATTCTGTAAAAATGATGCAGCGAATCAACGTTCGTGGTTGGAATTATATCTTACGCGACTAACCTCCAGTAATCTTGATGAGGCGCTACGAATAAAATAGACCATTTATATGATCTCTCAGCCTAAGCTCATAGCGTTTCATGACGAGCGTAGGTTTCGCATTTCTTACCTCGTTTGAAAAAGATCCATTTAATTCTTTCGAATACGCGATATTTTTTCGTAATAATAAAGCCGTGTTTTCGTTAAAGTTTCCTAAAAGGGCCATAAAAGGTCCGTTGGATGCAGGAGATAAAATTTTGCAACGATTAAGCGAGCGTGATCCATGTCGATGGAAGATGCGTCGAAATAAGGAGAGAGTCGCGACGAATGCAGACGACTTCAAGAGGTACGACCTTTACCATCACGGAATGCAATATCTCGAGACACTTGGATCGTCCGTGGCTACGACTATTATCGATTTCACGTGCGACTAGTACCAGTTTTCATCATGAATACCTGCATTTCTGCGGCTAATCGCACGACACGCGCTTAAAAAGGTAGGAAGAGGAGAAGTGAAAGTGGTTGGGTGCGGGAGGGAAAGCAATAAAAGTACTCTTGAACTTTGCAATAACACGATTGGTGTCGAAACATTCTGACCGAGGCGTGCAGTTTAAGTGCTCTGTTGCGTATACGAAACTATTCATAAAGAAACATGGATGCGCATCTTCTCGTATGATTTCAATAAAGATACATTTAACAGATTTTATCATAGCAGCTATGTCATCTATATAATGGCTATAACTTCTTATATTTTGATGCCTTTTGATTGATAGAGAATTTTTGTTTGTACACTGAGAAAAATTTCTGGTTGCGAATAAATTAACCCGAAAATTCTGGTTGACTTACCCATTTTTAACTATAACTCCAATTAATGTAACCAGACTCTTTTTCTAGTACATTTTCTATTTTATTAAGTAATTAAAAATATTATAGAAAAAGTGTCGCGGAAAAAATGTAGCGGAAGAACAGTTTTTATATTTCTAAGAAGGCAATTTACAGGTGTATAATAAGCTGTTATAAAGTAACGTGATTGTGAGCAACGTACTTTCTCTGTCTTTAAATGTCAGACTTAGACACGCTGTTATTATATTTTATTGCATAAATATATACGTTATGCGATCGAAAGTGAAGTAATAACCACTATTGTATATGAAATATTCTGTATACAATCATGTTATATATATTTGTTTTATTAATTAAAATATTACTTAACTTCTCTTTTTTCTCATAAATTGCAAATTAACGGATACACTTATTCGCGATTATTTCATTTTTTGTTATTAATGGAGAGTGCCTATACGTTTATATTAGTCGATATGTTTCCTATCATAATTTTCTTCATGCAAGCGAGACTTTCAACATTGTGCTAATCATCAATAACAAGATAAATGGAGGGAAGATAAATTTAATATCGGTTTAAGGGCAACGAACATTGTCAGATTATTTTACTTGCAATCATGATCATTATTTTTTTTAGATAAGTAAACTTTTTGTTGCAATCCATACATATATAATTTAATTTTAATGCAAAATATCGTTTGTTCTTTTAATTAAGCGAATATAACTGATACAATTCTGATGTAATTATGAAAATGATTATGTTATCAAATTAATAATTAACATGTTAGAGATGTAATTATATCTTTGTATACTATTATATCAATCTTCTTGTCACTTTATGAATATTCTCAGTGATACTTCATTCTCCTGAATTTATTTAACTTGTCTACCGCGATCATAAATCGAGTCAAATACTACAATATGAAGTGTTTGTGGATCCACGCGAATAAGATGATGAATTTCAGACTACATGTGCTATAATAGCATGCGCTATAATATCCCGTGTAACTCTACCTTTTCTGTAGCACGCAATAGGATTGCAATAAGAGAAAGTATCGTGACAGGTGATTTGTTATCATTGAAATTGGCATTAGAGCCATCCTTGAATACAAAGAACGAAATTCCTCTCGGCTATTCCGGTTGAAAACGAGAAGTCGTTGCATCGTCACCATCCGAAATTTGCATTAGGAATTGAATTCGAGAAAGGAAGCCGTGAGCATAACTTTCGAAATGCGTTTGCTATTCGAGTTCTATGTATCTTTCATAGTAAGATTCTCGTGATTTACCGCAATGAAAGTTCCCGCCATAAATATTCAATGCTGTAAGCACAAACAAGTTACACATGTAATTTATAAAATTGTTTCAGAAATCTGCAGTTTTTTATTCTCTTAGATGAGCAACTTTCTAACGTATTTGCGAGAAAATGATTACTTCTTCAGTAATGACCATTTGATTGCGTTTTTTTTTGCAACATTTGCTGCATGATGTTTATCTCTGTAACGAAAAATTTTACCGCAGCTTTTGTCTTATAATAAATTCCGTTTTCTATTTTATCATCAATTGTGCTTTTTTCTATAATTATATTGCTATATTAGAAAAAACTATTCTTTTTAAACGCGACGAACACGAAATTTGCCGTGGAATTATCAATCGCTTTCTTTTACGTGTCACACATTCGTATCTCGTAGATATGCGAAGAAAGTCATTGTTGAGAACACTTACTATATCGATTTCCTGAGTGGATTTGACGAATCGTTCATCTTTCGCTGCGATTTTACTCGCGCAACATTCCGTGGTCAGCAATTTCAATAATGAGAAATCGATGTACTGTGATTTGTTTAATCATATCAACAGAACAGTTCTCGTCAATTATTTATGATTTTGAAGAGAGCTGGTAAAACTAGGAGAATAGCAATCGACTGATCGCCAGCTAGCGTTTTCTAATTGCATCTTATCATTAAACAGTCAGGAAAATGTTGCAACTACCGGTTGAACAACTATAGTATAAGCCGGGAGTCAAGAATGCTTGACTTAAAAGCCACCCATAATTAACGATAATGTATGATTACTTTAACGGTTAATTAGCATTGTTTAATAGAACACGTAAAGTGATAGAGAGGAGCATTAAGAGTCACTTTGAAGGTTCGTCGCAGTGTATGATAACAATTGGATGATATTGCAGCCACGTGTATTGCATCATTTTTTATTTCTTATGGTACTAATAGGATCTAACTATCGGATGGCAGAAAGATAGATCAATTTAAATCGACTATGTCGATTTACTGGCAGTTATGGGACATCGCAAATAGGACGTCGCATAAAACTATCAAAATAAATTGCTCTAACTCGTGTAGTTATGCATTTTGTAAGCTGCACTAAATGAAAAATATTTGATATTTTTGCTTATAATTTTATGGTAAAATATGGTTATGATTTATTTTTATATTACTGCTATAATGTTAATAATAATAATTGTATTTATAATTTTATAAAAGAATATAATTACTACCGAAAGTGATTGTAAATTATAGTTAAATTATGTGTTCTCAATATTATATTGTTTAAACGAATACTTTAAATATTTAAAAAGTTGCAACTCGGATAAATAATTTAATCAAAATTGATTCGAAATTTTAATATACTCAGAATTATCATTATCTTTTATCGTATGCCCGATAAATGGTCATTGTTGATAAAACTTGTACTTGCTTGCAAACAGGTTGAGTAGTTTGCATTAGGAAGAAATATACTTGCGGTATGCTTGAATCACAAGGTGGAATTCAACTTGTTAGCATACCACCGCTACCTGAAGCGCGACATGTACGGTCCGATTAAGTCGGACCTCTTAAGACCATAATGATCAAACAAAATGTGAGTCACAACAAAGTGTGTGTATTCGTTCGCGTTGCAACAATGAGTTGCGTCCGTATAGCTCATCTATAATTAATTTCGCCACAGCGTATTAAGTATCTTGACGCATTGACTTACATTTTTACTATGCCCATCCTGTGCTCCCGTTTTTTTTCGTATATCGACTTCACACATCTGCGTTACGCTAAAATACACCCAATCGTTGGCGATACTAGAGAATCGCACACGCCAGCTATAATTATTTCCAGTCATCGAACGTGAAGACACGAATCTTTGCTCTTGCGAAAGATCATGATACGCATATCCTTAATCGATAAGGATGTGTTAATTAGATACTTTCATTGTCTTCGAAAAGTTATGTCGCGATTGAATCCTTCCGGGACACTGAGAGTAATCTATTTAAAATAAAACTTTCCATTCTTGGTGAGTATGGATACAGGGTATTGCTGTAATTAGAAAGTATAATCGGCGCCGTATGTTCAGCGCTGCCAGGGGTCTTTGTCCGAGCGCTAGCTCAACTTCCTTGATATTAATTGACAATCTATTATGATAATCAAGTATAGGTGTCAATTAATGAATGCACGAACATAAGCATGACCGTTCGCAAGCAAGGCACGAATCTATGTATCCGCGAGGTTGGTCACGTTTTACCTAATTTCACGCTCCAACAATTATGCTCCGAGAGGCGCCTTTCTACATTCCACCGTAATAATCACAAATCGCTCTAATATTCGTATCCAGTATTTTCATATTATAATAATTTATTATGGAATTGTAGAATATAATTTCAATATAATGTACATTTAATAATCAATGATGTCGAGGCATCTCAAGCTGGGCATTTATTGATCGATGCGCATTCGTCTGCACTTTCTTATACAGTAATACAGCAATTTACATCAGTTGAATGCAATTATCGTAATTTATCACACTTTATTATATTCATTTATATTCGATATATGTATGAGAAAATTGTTATATAGTTTAAACAATCACGTAATTTTGAATTTTATATATACATATAAACGTGTGCATCATGTGTCTATTATTTCACGGTATAAGTCTGATTCTTTTAAATATGTAAATGCAGTTAAATAATTACACTTTCACGATAATCTAGGATTTGCGCTGGTCTGAATATTTACGTTACAAATGAGGGCGCAACAATGAATTAACAAATTATAGGTAGACTTCCAAATGCGGGTAGATTTTCTTGTGTAGATAAATAATAAATGACATTGCGAGACACGCGGAACACTTCGGAAGCGGAAGTAGAGACTGGATATCACATGTGGATTTGTTAAAGGAAAGGAACTGTGCCGCGAGGTTTGAATATATGAAATTTAATAATCGCCCTTGTGTACACGCGTATGTGCAATGTGTAAAAGGATCGCATGCCTATTTGGGGAAGATTATACTCTGTGTCGAAACAGTCCCTCTGATTAAACGACTCGAGGAGAAAAAAGAAAAGAAAGAGGGAGATATCATGACCCTTGAGGCAATATTTCACATGCTTTATAAACCGCTTATAATCATGAAGATGGACCAGGCGCAAATCAATCTGTTTCGATAGAAGATTCAATATCCTGATTGGAAAGTGCGCAACCATAAAAAAGTGTCGACACACGCGTGAATTTACATTGATTTACGATTTGAATTGGCGATCACTTTATGGAATCCAGTTTGCAACGGTGCTCGTAATTACATTGCATTGACATGCATCGAGAAGATGCTGAATACCGATGATTTTAGCACTTTAGAGTTTTATTTATTAAGGTTTATTTCTGAAAAAACGAAAATATCTTGTGGTTGTTAATCAATGCATAATGTTGATAACATTAAAAGAATTAGGGGCGTTTGTGGTGCAGATGAAAATGAGACGTGGATACACGAGTTCTACTGTGCTATTAATAACAACTGGAAAAAAAAAATATATATATATATATATAAGTAAAAATAAATACTATAAAGTAACACTATAAAGTACGATAAATTAACTGGATACGATAAATTAACGTTAATTCTACACTCTACATGGATTGACACGAGATTATACATTCATACTGCTAGTACGTTGTCCTTGAAATTACTAGCAGCGTGAAAAAAAAATACAACATTGCACGTGTCACATAATTCTCTCACGAGTCTCGTACTTCGACGTGAGGCGAAGAGAAAAATAGTTCTGATAATTCAAGATTCTTGGGGGAGTCAGCCACGTGCATGTACGTGAACAAACGCCATCATGAACAAAGATCATCCCGTGTAACACGTGCTGCGTTCAATGATCGATCGTGAAAAAGATACATAGCCATTTCGTGTAATTATATTTCCAAGGACGACAGAATTTGATTTATAAATTTATAGGATACATATAGTATAAGATTTATCACTGAAAATTAATAAGTAATGTCTGGTTCCTCAAGAGATTAATATGCAATTATTATTGAAGATTAATGTGCACTTGTCATTGTAAATATCCTTAACAATTGCACTTTAAATGTATCAAAAATGCGGACTTCTTGAAAAAGATAACGAAATAAAAACATTTTTTCTTTAACTGTCTACATGTATTATTCTTCTTTATTTTCTAAATATTGCCAGTATTTAAATTATTAAGTAAGGTATTAAGTAAGGTATTAAATAAGGTATACTAAAGATATAATAAAGTAGTTTATTTCATTTACGTTTACACTTTATAATCTACAGCTATAATCATTTTATTACATAATAAAATGTAGTAAAAATGTAATAACTACAGTAAAGTGTAATAAAACTTTTAATAGCTTGCCACTGTATCCCCAGGTCATTCATATATTCGAACTTTGCGCATTTCTCTTCTCTACCCAACATCAGTAACGCATCTAAAGCTTACGTGCCGCATACTTTCTACTTACGATATTAAAGTGTCTCACGGCGCTGCGGGAGATGTGATATTTTATCAGGGTGCAACGTGACGCGGATGCGTCATGTGCCGACGTTACGTGCGAAGTACTTTCTTCTTCGTCGACAGAAGTCCTCTCCTCGAGCGTCTCTTGCACATCTTATCTCGATCATCTTCATTCGCATATTAATGCGTTATTATGTATACCTAATAAGAGAACCGCCCAGAGAAATTTCTTTCAGTCGCGAACGACTTATCATGGGCGCGTTACATAGTCAATATTGCGTGTAATCGTGTGCGTGGAACGCATACGATTCTTATCCACGATGGCAGTCTTTCTCCACGATCGCATATTGTATCCCAAGCTATATCGTGGGATGAGATATGAGAGTGTCTTTCGTCACGGACACTCGATCGAGCAGTTCATGCTCCAGGATGCAGCCGAGCCGTGTCTAAGTGGATTTCACGCTCGCACGAATGCAAGAGTACGCGTGTATCATCGTGTCGAGATGCGTTACGCCTGCGGAACGAGCGTGCACGCGGGATTTTCTGTGTAAACGCACGTGTTAGCCATCCGAACGAGTCGACATTGTACGGTAGCGGCCGGTATGGACCCTCGAGCTTATCGCGACATTATTTATCCCCATATGTCGATTTATGGCCCTTTCATTAGGGATGAGTTCGCTGGGCACCGCGGGAGATCTACAATTCTGATGCTAGACGGGACTGGGGATATCGTCTCATTGGAAGACGAGAGATTCTTGTTCTTCACACCCTTCGTTATGAATTGGTAGATGAAATATTCGTTTGACTTCCGTTACAGTCTTATATTCATCGCGAAGTTCTAAATGAATCTCTAGATGAAGTTCCGAATGGAACTCTCCGGCAGTAATGAACAACACAGGAATGTACGGCGTCAGATCTTGCTGAATTAATATTCCGTATATACTGATATAATAGAAACTTGCATGAGTGCATTTGTCATTTTGATTTGTGTTCTTCTTCTTTGTGTTACAGAGACACCTGGACAAGGGAAGCGATCTTGCCGAGGCGGCGAGCGCAAGCGGACTTCGCGAGCTCGCGAGATCTTTGAAGCAACATCTACGAGGATTCGGCTCTCGCTTGGAGGATAGACGAGAATATCTGGAGGATACATCGAGATGTTGTCTCTTGCAGGATCGCGCCTACGAGTGGGCGCAAGAAGCTCGCCTGGCAAGCGAGAGAAGGTCTCAGCAATTCTTGATGGCGAGACCACCTCTACCACCCGAACATTTCACCGAGATGATGGCCCTAGCGGAGAAGCTCGGTAATGAAGTTCTTCTAGAGCAATGTCGTATCGCCCGAAATAAATGCGCGGAAGCCCTCGAGGTTGCCAGAACCACATCTGCTCCGGGAAGTCCTGCGAGAAGAAGATCCTTCACCGTTTCTGAGTCGACTTCTTGGGACGACACCTTGGCTAAAAGTGAGATTCCTTCTTCTCTTTTCTTAATGCTGTTGCGAGAAGATCCACAAGTTGAGATTAAATGTATTCCAGGGACGTCCTGGGACGATAGCGATAGCAGCGCGTCTTATGCTTGCCCGATGGAAAGCGTCGGATCAGGTGGTAGCGGTGGTCGACCGGTGTTGGACAACATCGCCGAACTTCGAGAGAGTGCCGAGCAGCTTCTGGACTGTTCGCCACCGCGTACACCTCCGCGAAGCCCGGCACCACGAAGGCTGGTTAAGCCACCAGTAAACTCGCACCTTCACAGATCAGCTAGTATCGCGCCAGGAATGAAGGCGAAAAAGTATGATTCTTGTACATCTTTAATATATCAATTCTTTATCTTTCATTCTTTCGTCAATTTTCCAAGATCAATTTGCAGCGAAAGTTTCGAAGAAAATTAAGAACTGATAAAATGAATAAAATGAATTGAAAAAAAGAAATATCTTAATTAATTATAAAATGGAACTGTAAAATCATTAGTATCCTAAGTGCGACATTTTATTGCTGTCATTACTATTTTAGTAGCGACCCATTGTTATTCCACCGTAATTTCCGTTATGCCATCGTACCGATTGTTATACAATCGTAATGAAGAATTTCACCTTGCAGAACAATACTGCTCATAATGAGGGAGATGATACAGACTGAACGAGACTACGTGAAGTCCCTTGAATATATAATAGAGGTAATTATTATGTACATCTCGTTGAAGCTTAATCTCGCGTAATTTCATTATTTATCGCACGTGCTGAGTAACATCTGTAAACTTTCTTGCGAAGAACTATATTCCGGAACTCGTACGGGAGGACATACCACAGGCTCTCAGAGGACAAAGAAATGTAATCTTCGGGAATGTTGAGAAGATATACGAGTTTCACAGTCAACACTTTCTACGCGAACTAGAGCAGTGCGAGCAATCGCCCATGCTGGTGGGACAATGCTTCCTCCGACACGTAAGCATAATCTATATCACATTATATCTTTTTTAATAAATTCAAGACATAAAAGTAAATGCCACGTGAAAATAACTTTCTTGCAGGAGAAGAAATTTTATCTTTACGCCTTGTACAATAAAAATAAACCAAATTCCGATTCGCTAATGGCAGAGTACGGCACGAGTTTTTTCAAACAGAAACAATTAGAATTGGGAGATAAAATGGACTTAGCTAGCTATTTATTGAAGCCGGTTCAGCGAATGGGAAAATATGCCTTGCTGCTTCAGCAGCTGGTCAAAGCCGGTACAGATTTATCGGAACAATTGTCTGGCAAAGAGGAGAAGGAAGAAAAGGAAGATGGTATGAAACCGATGGTTGAAGGTGAAGCGGATTTGAGGGCTGCCGAACAGATGGTGCGATTTCAGCTTCGACATGGGAACGATCTTTTGGCAATGGATTCACTTCGTGATTGTGACGTAAGTTTCATTTTGTTATGTTTTAAGTAAAATAAAATTGATAGACATCGACTTCAGTAATGAGTGAGGATTATAATAATTTGCTTAATTATATTGCACAATATAAAAAATGTGATATTATTTCATAGGTAAATGTAAAAGAACAAGGCAGGCTATTGCGGCAAAACGAATTTTTAGTTTGGCAAGGAAAAGGCAAAAAATGCTTGCGTCAAGTATTCTTGTTCGAAGATCTTATACTCTTCAGTAAAGCAAGAAGATTCCCCGATAGGAAGGTAAGATCTTTCACATGTTGCTGCGTGTACATTTTAACGCTATATTTTTGTTTTATTTCATCACTTATATTTTTCAGAATCTTGATATTTACATCTATAAACATAGCATTAAAACAACAGATATCGGTTTAACCGCTGTTATCGCAGATTCGCCTACAAAATTCGAAATTTGGTTCCGCAAGAGGAAACCAGGAGATACATACACATTACAATGCGCGAGTGAAGATATTAAAAAAGCTTGGACTGAGGAACTGAGCAACCTCCTGTGGAAGCAGGCGCTTCGAAACAGAGGTGATTCGCCATCTTTGCTACGTTTATAAAAAAAGTGTATAATATATATTTGGAAGAATGCAAATTACTATCAATAATGGTTCACTTTTTAGAAGTGCGCCTGGCGGAGATGTCGAGCATGGGCATTGGGAATAAGCCGTGTTTAGATATAAGGCCTAGTGCAGATCAAATAAATGATCGCTCCATCAGTGTGGCTCAACTTTCTAAGAGTGAGTATAATTTATAAATTGTCGAAAATTATTAGTTTATATCATTGTTATGAATGTTAAAACAAATATTTCAATTTATCTGTACAGCACCTAGATTTAGAAACTCTATAGCAGTGTCAATGACGGAGGATTCCAGTCGTTGCAGCAGAAGACCGCACAGCGTAATTTCCGTCAGTTCGTCCTCGAGCAGCGGTGGCAGCAGTGGTCCTCCTACGACGCTTAATCTTGGGTTAGATACGAGTCCACGACCGCATCATCGTAGTACTACACTGAACAGCCAATGTAGCGTAGGTGAGTATCACATATGATCTCGGTAATCAAGGAAATTTGATATCGATATTAATTTATTATCAATATTCTCATTGTAGAAAGTGGTATTATCGCCGATATCTCAATCGTATCGGATGATGGAGGTGATGGCACTGAAAGAAGTCATTGGAATTCAACATTGGAAAGTCCTACGTCACATCTACCTACAACTTCCACCCCACTGCAGTCACCAATCAGTGCAACAGCGGCAACAGTTACTCCTGCTTCCTCGACGGATACGAATCTCACATCTTATGACCAAGACATGTCTATTAATCTATGAACTTTGCTCGACACGAGAAAAAAAAACGAGTCTATCATTGATTCATTTGCAAGTTTTTGTTACGATTACAAAGACATAATACATTATCGTGGCATATTTAGATAAGTATAATGAGGTAACATCGCACGCGTACTGTAGCACTAGAATACATTGTATCCTTGAGCATCCATAGTTTAATAACGTAATGGGAAAAATATAGTTGCATGCAATTCGATAGGTCACCGCATTACGCTTAACACGTGTGCCCAGCTACGAACTTGTAATCGCATTACATAAACGTAGATTTTTATCTAAAGTCATGAAGATGTGGTATCGAATTTTAACATTTTTAACTTTCAAGTGAATCCGTCTGTGAATCTATCTTTTGATACGCTTCGAAATATCCAAATTTACGAGATAAAACTATTACTTATGAAGCTCTAATAATCGGTTTCTGAAGTAATGGTAACATGTATTTTCTTATTCTGTCTATTGATTTTACCAACGTGCTCAAGATGAGACAAACGTGTTCTATCAAATGTAAACGCTCACTTGTCGAAGTATGCTACAGTACCATAATCGATATGCATTTGTCGCCATCCTCATTTACATTGGCATTCCTGATTACAGCGGCGGAAAATTTCATGAAATTTCCGATGACTTATAAGAGCGAGAGAAAGAGAGAGAAAATGAGAGAAAGAGAGAGAGAGAGAGAGAGAGAGAGAGAGAGAGAGAGAGAGAGAGAGAGAGAAGAGTTTTATACATTTATTTATATTATAGTTAATAAATAGTAATATTTCAATTCCACATTGTGTTCGCGCTTATCTTTATATTATATTAAGGAAAATATATAATCATCTTAAAAACACAATGCATACAGAAATTGAAGAAAAAATATATTTTCCTTAATAATTATCCATATTATATCGATGTTATCTCTCGAGGAGATACATCTAATAAGTTAATTATGGATTATATATTCAGGAATGTCAAATCAATGCGCACACATACATACCAATTTGTAATATAATGTAATATCAAAGGTTTATACAATGT
>NW_017259254.1:2505655-2512881 GCF_001594045.1 Atta colombica | reverse complement strand
ATATATAAATATAATATATTAATATTATATTCTTTTTATGTCAGAGTCATTTGTAAAACCTTTTATCATCCGTCGTAGATGTAAATCTAATTCTGGCCTGTACTCGAAAGCCAAATTTTTTTTATGAAATACTATTATGTTTAAGAAATAAATTTGTTTTTATATACATGTGTGGATAAATGTTTTGGAATAGCTTAGGATCAATTAAAATGGTAAGCTTGCCTTAAGACAATCCACACTATGTTTTATTTTCTTTTATAAATCAATTGTTTCGACTATGCAGAATCGCTCATATCTTCTTACTTAACAGCTAACCGAAAATATTTATTGTAGATATAATAATTATATATTAAAATATTACTGTTAAAAAACTGTAAAATTTGCAATATTAAGCAATTTTAAAAATATTTGAAGAATGGAAAAATTAAGATCAATTTCATGAATCTTTAAACAGTCTTTAACACATAGAATACATATGAGTGAAATAATAGCTGTTTGCCAATATGTGATTCTGCATTGTTACATTTGCTTCCAAATAAGTCGATTATTTAGCCATCTTTATTGCCAAGGTCTGTCAAGGTACTGTAAGTACCTTATGGATAATGACCAAATTGTTTATTTCATATCTTGTTTTAAGGACAAAAATCGCAAGTATTTAGAAGTGTAGATGTAGATCATAGAGTATTACAAAGAATTTGGCACAGTCCGATGCACCCTATTTTATTACAAATTTAATCACAATTTATAATGATTTTCAATCAAACGTAATTATTTGTATTTACCTGAATTTAAATTATAGCGTTAATATGCCATACCATAGGTACATCGGTGCACCTGGCTGAGCATCCCAAGCTTCGAAAGTAAAACTAAATGAAAGAAAGTAAACAATGTCTCTATTTTCCACATGTCTGTGAATGCGTGTTTGGTATTGCTTTTGAATTAGGGATGTTGGAGTAACAATAATAACAAGATAGTACCTTATAAGAAAATATGCCGATAGTCACTTAATATTACACTTTCTTAGATATTTATTAATATTTTTTTAAGTAGAACATTTTAGTCTCTCTAAATTAAGTATTTCCATTATAAATGACATGTATATATTACATTTAATAACACACAATTATTTCAGTATTGTACTGTGTCTAACACCGATGTATTTTATTACTTGCTAAATATACTGTATTGGGTGCCTTTTGTAGAGAACTCAAATGTTTTTGTGAACGTTATCACACCGTATTATCTACCACGTATGTCTACCATTTCCAGTATGTAATTATTTGCCGGAATAAATATTTTGATGTTTCATATGTTTCGAATGATTATTACAATCGCCATTTTGGCATTTATCTAGTTTTTGCACGTAGTAAAATTGCTACAAATAATTTAATAATTTACTTGTAGTATGATCAATGCAAGACATTTTTATATCTTATGTAACATGCTTAATTGAATTGTTGAATTCCTTAATTGAAATGTCTTCTTAATTGAAAAACAATATCTTTTAAGATTCTTCATTTACATTGAAATGCAAAATATATAAAGTTTATTTTTATTAATTCGAGAAAAGTAATTATAAGCGGCTGCAATGTTTAATAAGTATACGTGCTAAATATTTTAATGATTTGAAGCAGTTACAAGGCACGCGAAAGGCGTATGTAAAAGTCATTATTTTATAAAAGAGATATTCTCTTGTGTTTAACCTAATTTTTAAGCCTGCATATATTTAAGTTCTATGAAAAAGTACAATCATCTTGATAATATTTATTAGTAAACTATAAATAGATTACATATATTTTTAAAAATTTACAGTTCGAACACGATTAGCCATTGTTTCTTTAAGCATAGAACGTTATAAACACTACGTAATAAAAATTAAAAAATCTCCCCCTTCATAGAATTTTTAAAACTACATAACTTTATAAAACTCATAGCATTTTAAATATGTACAAAAAATATGTCAACAAAAAATAAAAAGTGTATAAATATCTTAGCAATTTGCAATTATATAACAGTGCATTTTGTTTTATGTTTAAAATTGATATCACATGCCGAAAAAGTCATTGTTTGTCACAAATGTTTTTTATCTTGTTTTAAATCGTCAGGACAAGAAGCAGATTTCTTAACACTTGTGAGATCTATTGTCGAATTATTTAAACCTGGTTCTTGTTTTCGCGATTCTATTTGTTTCTTTTTTAATAATGATCCTCCTGTGAAACCTAAAGACGAATAATTGCTCATCTCTTTATTTCTTATACCGTTATTTCTTATATAATTATTAATATACTTACTTCAATATCCAATTTTATAATTTCATATAAATTATAAGTTATAACTTACCTAAAATGCCACAACCTACAGCAGCAAGACCTCCAATTTTCAGTCCAGCTATTAAACCTATTGGTCCTCCAATACATGTGCCTATCATAGCGCCTGCTAGGGGATATGCAGCAACTTTATATGCGGAAGCTTTTTGCAGGTACTTTGCTCCTTCGTTCACATTTATTTGAGTTTCTTCAATATTATCTTCCATATTATCTACCATTTCCTTCTGATCCTATAAGATTACAAAATATGCATTTAAATAATAAAAACTAACAATCTGTTTTTCCTTCCCATGTGCTAATGCCCGAAAAATTTAGGAACTACTTTTTATTTAATTATCTTTTTAAAACATATCATGTAACACAAAGTGGAATTATACTCACATGTACAACTTTGTTAAATTCGGTAAAAAGTTCGTGCAACTGTTGTATATCCCCCTGCAAACGATTCCAGACATGCAGACATGTCTGTTGACGCTGCAAATTTTCCTGTTCTGCTTGCAGCTGAATACATCTGTTGTCAAGTGGATGTTCGATTTCATCTGGCTGGACCTCTTTGTTTGTAGGTGATATAGGTGGTGATATTGAAAAATTCAGTTCCATTTCTGTAAATAACACATTTGTGTCCACATTAATTTCTTAGAATTTTATTGATGATTATGAAAAGAGTATGTTCTATTATGTTTTTTACCTAGATATTCTTCAATCGCGCTCATGATGCTTGACCGTGCATTTGTTGTCAATTTGTCAAATTTATTAATGTCAACATCGAGGACCTGTGCTCTAAGAGTATCCATCTGATACAACAACTCTTTCAATTGCTTGACGATCCGAGAGACATTTACATGCTCCTTCCGTATTTGCTCCCAATCATGCTGATCTTGATACTGCAAAGATTTAAATTGCTCGTATTAAAGACTTTAAAAATATAGGATATGTAAAACTGCATGTTTACCTTCTTAATATTGTTCTTGTGTCGCTTTAACAAATTTACATGATGTGGAATAGCAACATTGAAATTATTGATCTGGATTTCCAGACGTCTAATAGGCTGCTTAATCGTAAGATTCTCCAATGAGGCCGACATACTTCTGGCGACGTTTTCTCTATTCAGTTACGATGTTATATATTTTTTTATATCTCTTTATTTTTTGTATCTCTTTTGTTCCACAGTGTCAAAGTTTACTCTTTTGATTCCAGTCCTTTTGTAGTTCTTATAATGAAAATTCCTCACGACAAAAACATTGAGAAATACGATAATGATTTGGTAACTACGTCTTATTATTTTGCCAAATGCACACGTACCCTGTCTCCATCCAAAATAAATGATCAGCTGTTATCACTGTTGATCGCGTGCACTGTCAAAAAAAGACCGATTCTCTCCCCATCTGTAGTAGTAAATTTGTACTAAGTGACTACAGGTTTAACATAACACTGTAAGATGGCAGATAATGTATCTTTCTACCTGTTTCTCTTTCAATACAGTTTAAATAAAGTCTTTGTATTAATAAAACAAGAAATCTCTCGATAAAATATTTTTTTATCAATGTAATATTTTTACTAATTGTTCTAATATAGTATTTAATTATATTGAAACTATATATATTTTATTATACAGAAAAGAATTAATTAAAGATGTTCGGAAAAAGAAATTATTTCTAAAGCATTTTATTTTGGAAGTATTGATTTATAATGCCTGTATATTATATTTATTTATTTTTCGATCATTATATGAACTCTTATTTTTAATGAGACGTTTAATGCACTTAATTGAATTCTGTCCTACAATATAAGAACGAGTCCCTTTATATTAGCCTTGTATCTTTATTAATTTCCACATATCCCTCATATTTTGTCATATTATAATTATATTTAATATTGCATTTTAATATCAATTTCAGACAATCTTTAATTTTATCACATTTTGAGATACAATTCGTAATTTTTGTAATAATTTCATCATTTATCAAGTTTGCGTGTTATTAATATAATATTTCATATATGAGTATTTCATATTTTAGCCCTCTTTAACTCATTTTTCGTTTATTACACGGCTAATAAAACTATAAATAGAATTTTATCACGAATTCCAACACGAATTATTGCGCCTAGAGCAGACTTTGTTCGTAAAATACAGGAGAAATATTGCCTCAAACGCGCATATTTCGCGTTTACTGCTCGTCAAAAGTGCGCTTTTGTGCAAATGATCGCGAAATGGAATGTCAGGCGATGTGACATTTCACCAAATGTCCTGAAAAACGATATAACAAGGACAATCATTAATTGCGATTAATTCTGATGCCATAATCTTTACGCTAAAGGCTACCGCACACATTTTCTTTAATAATAACCGTAAGAATTAGTCAAGAGCTTATTACCGAAGATTTTTAACAATTCTGGATTGTGATTGGTTAATTCTTACAGTTACAGAAAGTGCGTTGGTCCCCTAATGCCTGTTCTACAATATAGGGTCGCAAGACAAAGGATCGTAAGAAATTAATTAATCATAATTCATTATTTTTTTCATATTAATTGTGATCAGGCCAGTATTCATTGTCAGTATTCATAGGCTTGTATTATATTTAAGTTTATCAAATGTCATAAGTCAATCAAAGACATATTAGTATCGTGAGGCATTACTTAAGAAGATTTTCAAACAAAACTGACAATGAATATCAACCATATACATACATTATCATGCATACATAACATATGTCTGAAAACTAGGAATAAGACTGCATTCGAAAATTTCATCCGAGTTCTCGAAATGTATTATTTTATCCTTATTTCATTATTCCTTATGTCTAATCCAATAAGAAATGGAATTGACATTAAATCGATTTCATTGTCATTTCTCACTAGGAATGGACGATAAAAATATTAAAAATAGAATAAATCATTATGATATCAAAATGATGTCAAAATGACTTTAAAATAATCATTAAAAGTCATAATGTCCAATTTCAATGTCACATTATCGTCACTTGTTTCTGCTTGGGGACGTATTAGGTACTCAGGCGAATAGTTTTCGAACGCAGCCTAACGAGCGCGCCGAAAAGCGAGGAGCTGTGCATGCGCGGCCGCGGCCAAAGTTATCGTCGCCATTATTTCGCGTTATTGTTGGCACGCGAGTTTCCGTGATTTCCGCATGAAAAAGTAGTCTCGCATACGAATAAATGTCGGGAGTGTTGATTAAAGTGCCGAATAAAGTATCGAATAAAGATCGTCCTAAAAGTGGTCAATCGGCGCGCGAGACAACAAGTAACGTGAATAAATCGCTGCCACCATTTGTGCCAAACATTGTTTGTTGTACATCTATTGGCTCGAAATCGTGCGTTTGACACATTCCGTCAATAACATAATTAGTTAATCGTCGCATGCACCTTTATATATCGTTTTCTCGCTACACCGCGCATTGTGCAATCGGGTATTAAAAGTGTCGGCCGGCCTGTCGAACAGACGAATTAATTCAAGTACGTATATATGTGCGAATTGGGACTGGATTTCGCAGAGTTGCTTTATATGTATTCGTCCATATCTTCCAGTCAAAATATGCTTAAAATTGACATTAATTTTCTTTCTGCGTCCTTTTTCTTAATTTTATTACACTGGAAATAATATTCATTAGATATAATATCTAGTACATATACTCAATTCAATTAGATTTTTTTATAACTTTCATAAAAATAAACATATTGTAAAAAAATTATTTAAAAGATATTAAGAAACGTAATGATACCAAATAGTATCCCGGAAAAAATATTTCATATATATAATTATATATAAAATATGTCCATATATCTCGTACAGCACAGAAATATTTCAGCAATATTGCAAAAATATTACAGCAACATAAAATGTTCGTTTTAAAAATATTGATACGTAATATTGCAGCAATATTACAACATAATATATATGCAATATTAGATTTTGCGCACAATAGAGGAATACATACTTGCAGTATTATTGCAGAAACATTGTAATAATGCAGCAATATTGCGTTACAACATTACTGCAATATTTATTATAAAATTTTGTACTATATAAATTTAAATATAAAAAATTAGAAATAGGAGTTAAATGTAACATACAATGAATATGACAAATAAAATATGACTTCATAATTAATTATATCTTTATATTTTATAGGCATGTTCCGATTTATACTGCCAGTACTAAAAATCTACAGTATACGTAACGTGAACTATAAATTTTCAGTATTAACTGTGCATATCGGAACACGCCTATAAAATATAAAGACATAATTAATTATGAAGTCATATTTTATTTGTATTCATGTTACATTTAACTCTTACTTCTAATTTTTTATATTATACGTCTTATATCTTATTATTGTGTTCATTGTGCATTATATTTAATCCTAATTGTTTTATGTCTATAAATTATAGGCACAATTCCTATAAATTATAGATATTGACTACGTTTATACCTTATGCCCGTTTTCACTAATATGGATTAACTTTAATCTCGGTTTAACTTACTCTTCGCCTTTTTCTAATTTTTAGAACTAGAAAAAAATGAAAATAAGTTGAATTAAGATTAAAATTAATCTATATTGGTAGAAATGAACATTAATCGGGTTTAATAATATTCATAGTTAGAAACTAACCATTCATTCCATTTTTCAGAGGAATATAGTTGAGATGGTCAGTTTCATAACTACAGATGTTATGAAACCCGATTAAATGTGCCGTATTAACGTGATGATTAATTCCTATTCTTCCATTATGTCCAGGTCCTTATTTTATTGAGTTGTACACAAATCAATATATACAAGTCTTAATATTCAAAGTGAACTTTCTAGCAGAGGCACAAATTGACACAGTGACAAGAGTTCTTGTCTTTCTAATCATTCTTTGTTTCTTATTGATTTTTTTGAAT
>NW_017259254.1:2498624-2505555 GCF_001594045.1 Atta colombica | reverse complement strand
ATTATATAATATCATCTTATATAAGAATTGAATGAGAAACAGCTTTTGTTAAGATATTTTCACTGTATTTATTTTTTTGCATGTAATATAATTTAACTTTGCAAATTTGTATGTCTGATTACGTAGAAAAGGAGATTTTATAAATATAAATAACTTTATAATTTTAAAACATAATTGTATTTAACATTGTAAATCTCATGTTTACATATATAAGACAAAATGATATTGCATAAACAACAGCCTACTTAAAAATTATCTCATTAATTTAATAACAATGCTAATGAAATCATTAACATTATATTAGAACAAAAGTTACTAATATTTGTTTTATTAATATTGTTATTTAATTAACGAAATTATTTTCAATTGGACTGCTATTAACTATGTTGATACATTATTTTTCCCATATAAATATTCTATTCCCATATAAAAATCTTGAAACGAAATAATTACTTTTAACGTGAAATAAATTATATGGTGCGATCACATGGATTTTTTGTTCCCGCTATTTTTCGATGCGAAAACTCTTAAATTTAACTAGTATTATTTTAAATTTTAATGACACATGAGAAATGCATAATCTATCAGAAGAGTAGGAAACTCATGATAAAGGATCAGAAGAGAAGGCACGAGTGGAATGCACGAATTTCACGAGAGTCAGTCGATATGTCGATTTACCGTATTAGCTTTGACACACAATCCATTTCCGCGAATTGAAGATTCGACGTGAACGACACCCGAGGTCCGCGTACTTTTATTCCGCATCCAACGAAAATTATGGGCAGCACGCGTGCGAGATGCACCGAGATGATCAATTATGCGATTTCGGTACTCGGTGGGTTCGCGGAATCCCGGTGAGTTTTACAGGGGGTCGTCGAATGTACAATTTGGTATAAAGCCCGGCGAAGCTTTTGGTAATGAAAAACCGATTGCGACCAAATAGGCTCCGGGCTGCTGGTGACGTGTAATCGAGTCTTCTCTTCTGTCGCTTCGTCGTACCACCCTCGGCCCCTTTTTGTTCTCCCCTTCATCCATCCCCCCCCGTCCACATCTCGTCCTCCCTCTGTCCCTTGATTTTCCCCCTGTCCCATTCGAGCTTCTTCCTCCACCCGTGATTTCTCCTCCGGCTTCCATTAGCCACCATACGTCGTCTGTACACAGAGATCCGTTTTGTCCTGCTTTCGCATGACCTTTTATTTCAAACTACCGTATTCAAATTACCGCGGGCTATCTGGATATTCGATCCTTTGACCTTTTGTCGCCGGACGTTTAGAAGTGCTTTTATACACCGGCCAGGATTTCCTTCATCGTTCACCGCTACTAGATTGTGTTAAATACAGGATAAAGAATAATTTACTTTTTTCTTTAATTATTTTCAATTAGGATTGATCATTTATGATAAGTATGCCTTTATGTGTACATAATTTTATTTTGCACATACAAAGTATTATTAATTTTCCTTGAGACTTTTCTCAGTGATTCGCCTAATATTCACTTTTAGTCTTTAGCATATTTTTTAAAATATAAAACCTTGAAATTATTTAATGTGCGTAAATGTAATGGAAAGTTGCTTTTCTAATGAAAATGCTCTTTTTATCGTCACAAATTTTTAAATCCTAAAAGGCATTTTAATTTTGTCGTTTCTGACATTAGCAGTTTTATAAATCCAACTCTCTTGAGAAATAAACAAATCCTAATTTCAAAAATATTAAGTATACAGAAATAAATTTCTTTTAATATATTCTAATTGCTTTAATTTTTATAACGATTGTATTACATGATGTATATACATAAAAAGAGATTGAGATTGCAAGGAGTTAAATTTGTGAATAAATCTACTATTCCAACTTACTTGATTTGCGTCTCATATCTCAGATATGTGAAATTATTATAATTATATTTGACATTTACAAGCTAGAAAGAGAGAGAGAAGGGGGGGAGAGAGAGAGAGAGAGAGAGAGAGAGAGATAAAGCGCGGTTTCGTTAATTAGAGAATCTGAATCCAGAGTCTCTAAGGCGGAAGTTAGGTACGTATAAATTCGGAAGTAGCGTTATCTTGTAACAAAGTCACGTACCTGGCGTTCAAATACAGTCATGTGGCTAGCAATGGTTAGGAACTGTTTCCGTTTATTTGCTGCATTCTATATTTATTCAATATATTCATTTCTTCATTATTAGCAATATAGGAAATTATATAATACAAAAATGACAATTCATTATTTTATAGAATTAAGATTTATCTCAGTAAAATAATACTAATTTTAATTAATTTATACTTTTTACTACATATTTCTATAAAACATGATATATATTTACTTTAATTGTTTTAAAGATAAATGTTGAAAATATCCACAAATATAACTAGTTTGATATAAGCTTATATCTTTACTACATTGTGGATTTGATTAAAAGTCTTATTAATCTGATTGAAGGTTAACATGTTACATTGTAATGATAGCATCTTTTTTTTTGTGCATACAATGATGATTTCTTCATCTTTTTTCCTTGATCATACATTTATTTCTTATTAATAAACCTTATATTCCGAAATAGCATTGATCTTGAAGAAATAAACAATTATCTGTTTCAACAAAGAGAATACGTATCGTAAATTTATTAAATTGGAAAATATATCGAATATACATCTAATTGTATATAATTTGTGCGGCATATTATTATATAAATTAATTAAAGAAAAATTTGAATTATACTATAATAAAAAAATGACAGTATAGAATAATAATATTAATATTGATAATATTAAGAAAATAATTCAAATATTCAAGTGTATCTTCGCAACTATTTCATACGGTTGGCGACAGCTTCACGAATAATTTAGTACACAGAGTAGATACATGGTGAGGCGTTAATGACGCGACATCCGGCTGGAGAGTAATAGTCTGCCCGAATTAATTCTCTCGGCTTTTAGTAAAGTGGATTTTATTGCCGTCTTGTATTCAAGAACGAAGTCGCCAAATTGTAGTTGAGTAACGGCATTGTAGTTTAACATTGATCGTTTAATCTGTCTAATCCTTCTCACATTTTCGTCTCACATGGCAATGTCCTACCGAACATTCGCATATATTCAAATAATATTTCTGAGTATATATCAGTATAATTTTGCATCACATATAACTATCGTCAATATTGCGGTTCCCGCAATCAAATTCACGTTCTGTTACATACACACGTTTACGAGTTAATTAAACAGAAATTTTTTATATGTTGAAACGTTCTGCGAAATGACTTTAGGACAAGTTCGATAGTCCGTCATCACGAATTATCAATATTGAAGTTTGTGTTCAATTTTCCGACGTAGCAATTTCTAGCGTTTTCGATAACGAGTTTATCATTTTGACCAAACCAAATGGCGAGTTGTGAAATTCAACGTAGCCGCGACGCGTGTTATCATTTGTGCCATTTGCACAAATTTTCCCATTTAAATGGATTTTGTCATCTATATGTGGAATTTATGGAATAAAATTCGTAGATGGTTTTACAGTTTATGAACTTTTTGATCGTAATGTTATTTCATTGATTATCTTGTTGTGAGCATCGCCTATGCTGTATTACACGGTGCCTTATATTTAAAAAAATTTTTAAATTAATTTCTTTATTGTTCTTTTTTATTATCGTGAGTACAATCGATGCAACATTTCACAATAAACTGTCTAGTTGTAAATGAAGCTGTGGAAAAAATATTTTTTTTTCCGCGATCACCAACAGATACAAATATTAATCAAGGTGTTTACCATCTGGAAAAACCTGAAAAAATCTGGAATTTTTGAAAGATTTTTTTCCTTTGAAAATCAAAATTTTATCAATCAGGGAAATTTTAAAAATTTTACTTCTGTTTTTTTTTAAACATTCTTTTTTCTTTGATTATTTTTTTCTTAATAATGCAAAATGTTCATAATGGGTTACAACAAGTATGGTGTATACATTTGCGTATATTTACGTACTTTTTTACGTGTCTCGCGAATTTTTATTAAAACAAAATCAGTACAAGACATATTCAATAGAAGAAAATATAGTACACTAATATTGTTATAGAGAATCTTTTCTTAATTATCCCATAGAGATAGGTTTGTTCAATTGTAGAAAATGATAGATATAGAGTTTCTGACTCGTTTCTGACTTTCGATTAATTTACAATATATAGTTTGTTTCACACTCCAATTTATTTTAAAATTACATTAAAAAATTGTCTAATTTTATCTGGAATTTTGAGCAAAAATATCTTGAAAATCTGGGAATTCTCAGAAAAGTTTATAAGATTTCAGTGATCATTTTGTTAATGAATGTCGTCAATAATAGATTTTTCGAAACGAAATTTTCCGCGTGATTTTTAGAGAAGTAGGACGATTTCAACTAATAATTTAATGTCGTTTGCGTAGAACTGATAGGTGTCTATTGAACATGGAGGTTGTATTGGCAGACCGCGCCGATACTTTATGTGGGCGTTATTGAAATATCGCGAGAAGAAATATCGTCGCACGCGTTCTAAATCTTCCTAATACTAAGCGCGATGAGATTGCAAGTTACAAAATCAACTTTTGCCAATGATACATTGCGAGCCATTATTTAATAAAATCTTTCAATATTTGTTAACCGATTAATTATTTAATTCGTCTTTGGAAAAAGAAAAATATGCGCAATATATTTTTGACAGATTATTGACGATAGATAATTTATTGATTTGTTACATTCGATATATTATTTCGTTATAAATGGAACTACTAAAATGTTGTTTTATTGCGGAAAAATAATCGTACGGAATACAATTTACATTCAAGAGACTGAAAATTGAGGACACATTACTGTTCTGTTCAAGCTAATAGAAATTACTAATACGATTTTACGCTTTATGATTAATTAAACAAATTAAATTATTATTGGAGTAGTACGCACTCATTTCCCTGATATTGACAGGAAAGAATGTAACTTGTCATGTGCAGCATGTAACATGTAATAACATATTAGGAATTGGAGTACAAAATACATGATTATCGAACGCTGAAAGTTTTTTGCTTATTTTCGAATGTAACTATAGGAACACATTTTTAATGTTGAAAATTAATTTGCCTTTTCATAAATTAAATTTTTTTAATTTGACTTTTTTGTCAAATTTCTAATTACTGCCACAATAAAATTGAAAATTATTATCTATTATGCTATTCGCATTTAAAATAAATTTTATAAATAACAAACATTTAAAAATAATTATGTTTTTAAATTTCTTGTTTATTTATTTATTAGAATATTTACATATATTAATAAGATAAAAATTTTCGGGGAAAATCAAAATATTCTATTAATTATATTAAAATTCAAAATTTCAAAAATAGAATGTCTAAGTTCAAAGATACGCATTTCCTGGTATATGACAGAGCAAGATCACTTATGCAATGAAAAGAAATTGCTTTTCGTCACTATATGAGATCAACTTCTCTCTTACATGCTTTATATGGCACGTGCAGCGAGCAAATAGCGATGCACGGCAGCCATAATACCGTTTCTACGAGATTAAATTTAGCTGAACGAGCAATCTTTATGTGTTCGCTAGAAGCCATTTGCGTGCATGTCATGTATACTTTGTACAACAATTTTTAATTGCCCAGTGAGAATTTCGTTAAATTTTTAATGTAAATGAGTCTATTTGATCGATGCATTTTTTTATTTTCGGTAAATGTTGCATTACAATTGTTGTATCGATGTAAAAATTGATATAATAATTCGATTATATTCTGTATATTTTTGAATATCGAGTACTTTATCGCATTTGCAAAGTGACAAATTCAAAGACATGCAAATTTATCACTTTCGATCGAGATTAACCTGAGAATAAATTTTGCATTTAAGGGTAATCGCGCTTCACCATGCCATTCCATTCATATAGAAAATGTCGTACGTGTTTTCTATTATCGGAAATGATAAAATTCAATTCCTTTATGCATTGAGAGAAAATAAATGGTTGCAGTTACTGTACTTTAATTGTAAATTATAGTCATTTTTGAGACTATATATTTTTAGTTGTTTGCAAATGTAGTTGTGTTATGTAATAATAATTACATACGTTACTTAAAATTTTGTAGTTTTTAAACATATTTTTTAAATCATTTCTACATAAATATTGTAGTAAGAATTTAACAAAATATAGTTATATTCATTAATTGCGATTGTATTTACTGAATAAAAATATTTATTTTATTTATCATTTATATCTTAATATTTTACTCTATTAATATTTTATGTTATTGTATAATTTTTTCATGTTTGAGTTAACTATACTTATATTGTTATTATTATTAATTACATATACCAAATATTTTTTTCTCAGTACATATTGTTTACCACGTATATAATTCACTGCTCAAGTAATTATATCGTGACTTTTTAGCTTGTCTTGATTAACGTTAATATTCAAGTTGCATGTTATTCTGTCTAAAAATGTATTGTATAAAGTTTGTATAGATGCGAACGATGCGCATATATTTGTCCTGATTTGCTTATCGTTTAATGCGCGCATTATAAATGAATAAACTTATAAAATATATAAAATGAAAATAATTAAGAAATATCATCGCAAAATTTGATTTTAACGGCGAGTAAAGCGTATCTCTTTCATGATACGATTGATTTACGTGCCGATTTTATGATTTCCTATAGACGCGATAGAAATCGAGCATGATAAAAAATGAGTGCCGTTTAAAAAGGTAGGCAACACGACATTGATTCATGATGTAATCTATGAAAGATTTGTTACACGCAATAGGAGAATAAATCAATATTGCGGTAACATTGTGCTCTCTAGCGTAAATAAATCTTTGGTAGAATGCGTGTGGAAATTTTGTGTCATACAAGAAAATTTTATTCTAAACAATTATTTTTATTATTTAATTTTTCTGATTTAATTTATTATTTATTTATA
>NW_017259254.1:2497142-2498524 GCF_001594045.1 Atta colombica | reverse complement strand
TTATTGTTATATTATTCTATTATTATCTTCATTTCAATAGCAGCAACAGTTTTTTATATATAAAATATTTTTAAATTAATCAATTGAATTATATTTTAATTTTGAATATATTTGTTTTATAATGTTGTTATTACAATATTGTTGTAAACATCGGATATTATTACCATTTTCTTAGTAATCATACTCGTAATTCATGTGCCATGTGAACGATTAAAAAAAAACATTGCACGAACACTGTCCGTAGATTATTGGAGCGCTGTGACAGAATAATATCCGCTCTCTGCCGAGAGCACTTAGCCAGACCGATCCAGCGCTGTTTATCGGATGCTTTAAAAGCAAATCCGCGACAAAAATAGTCAGTCCGATCGGTTACGTAAAACTGCAATATGTATCGAGAAAATATACTGAACAGTGAAAAATTCCCATCGATATCGTGTCGAATGATTAAAGTCCATATAATATAGTCTATGTTATACGCGTATTGTGAATTCGGAGATTAAGATGATCGAAGAGATCATTTGAATTATAGAGTAAGTTTTTTAAGTAAACATAAGATCTAATTATACTAAAGATTATTCGTACATTTATTGTTGCGTTAACTTATCGAAATCATATATTGCGGATAAGCTAAAAAAGCAATTAGAAATTTGCTACTACAATCAAATTGTTGCAGCAACCAATCTTTTCTTTTAGTGAGAAATATTTTAAGAAATATAAACTTTTGTATTATATGTATAGTGTTGACATAAACTAATATATACTAAAATATATATACTAAATATATATATATACTAAAATATTTCATTAACATTTTTTTTGTTATAATATTTATTAAGCTTACAAAAAAAAAGAAATAATTATATGCATTAAAAACTTAGTATAAAATAATTTATATTTTACTGCCTTGATGCTTTGATTCGAAAATTGTAACCTTTATATCGTATTATTTTATGTTAATCAATGTATTTATTTCAATCTACTAAACCGAAACGCTCTTATATTTTGCTCTATCGATCTTCTCTTATGTACTTTATATGGAATCGCCTATCTTATCAATGATAAGATATCATATTGCGTAAATAACAATATGTAACTTGGAGTATATGATATGATTTAGGATGAAGATAGCTGTGATCGCTCTGATGATATCTTGGAGATTCGATCGATTACAAGGTGTTTGTACCTAGATATCGTAGAAGAGAAGACAACAATTGTATAATAATATATGTCGAGATAATATATATGTGCTGAGACAACGTTCTTTGTTGAGATAACATTTATGTGACTCATATTTTTATCTATTTATAATGAGAACAATTCTTAAAAATCTATTATCGAAGTTGTTAAAGCTCTCTCTCTCTCTCTCTCTCTCTCTCTCTCTC
>NW_017259254.1:2492959-2497042 GCF_001594045.1 Atta colombica | reverse complement strand
ACGCACGCACGCACGCACGCACGCACGCACGCACGCACGCACGCACGCACGCACGCACGCACGCACGCACACACACACACACACACGGGATATATAATAAAGAGCATAACAACGTTTAAATAAATTGCAATCATTTTGAGATTCTTACAAAAATTTTGATAAAATATCGAGGCTATATTAGCTATTTTTAAATTATAAATGTTTAAATCATATCGCCTAAAGTTAGCGCGTTTAGGTAGTATTTTGGGTTGACATTTATCTTAACGCGTGAATTTTAGATGATATGATTCGCTAATTTTAAATGCATATAATTTAAAAACTATTGTACATGACATCTTAGGATTAGAGTTTTTGTCTCAATATAATTTCATATTATTTCATATTATCTTAAATCTATCCTTAAACATTGTTACAGTCTTTACCAGACACCCTGTATGTTTTTATAACGTTATATATACATATATTAGTTATGTAATATGATATGTGTAATTTAATATGTTAATAATTATTATGTAATATCATGATTAGTTATTATGTAATATGATATATGTAATTTAATATGTTGATAATTTAATGAATATCAGTCGCATTGCAAGAAACATGTAAAAACTTTCTCATAATATTTACAGAATTTTATTGCCACATTACATATATGTTTTACTGATGTAGCAATAAAGTTTAGTAAATATTATGAGAAAATAAGTACTACTTAATTAATATACAAATGGCGTTTTATTATCTTTCAAAGTAATTCTCCTTAGAGACAATACACTTCTGACAACGTTTCCAGAAATTCATCTTAAAAAAGTTTTTGAATATTGTTTTAAGTTTTGTTGTCACACAACAAAACTTAAAGTGAATATTCGAAATATTTGTAAATCGAATTCTTTGCTTCCTTCAGTTTAGAGAACAAAAAGCTGGACAAAATCAAAAGAATAGAGAGAGTTATTCCAAATGATAATGCAACTCTGACAAGAATTGCTGTACATTTTGAATTGGAACCTTAAGTAGAATACAAAGTCGTAATTAAATCATAATATCATAGGACATTATTATGATATCATTTAATACTAAAAAATGAACTTAAAAATAAATTTATAATAAATAATGATAATATTATTGACTTCTGTTTTGAACTTGGTGTGACAATAAAAATTAAAGTGATCCAAAAGTGACTTTTCGCAAATTGTACGAAACGTTGTTTCGAAGTGTTTCTATTATAAAGAATTACTTTAAAGGATAATAAAGGTCATTAACTAAATAATATTTATTTCTCATAACATTTATTGAACTTTATTGTCATGTCACGTATACATATTCTTCTTCCTTTAAAGATATTTTTAGTTAATTTGTCTTTTTGCTCCGATTAATACAATGATGTTTTAAATAAAAAATATTATGATTAGACTATTTTCTCGCAAACACTCTTATTTTTTAATTTTTTTCACCAGACGCAAATAGTTTGACCATGGTTTGATCATTTCGTTAAAAAATCGAAAAAAAAAAGATAGAAATTGATATAATTAGCAATCTTATCAGAAGATACGATAGAGTCTCGAATGTCAACTCAATCAATATAAATTTCAAAGACCTGGCTATGTTTCTATATTATTTATTACAATCGAGCGTTTCATTTTCTATGTTCCAAAAGAAATGTTACTATCCCTTATTGTTTTTTTTCTATTGAAAGCGAATTTAATCGTTAGATTATAATAAAGTTCTTGTATTAATTTATCGTTTTCTTCTCTATCATTTTATTGGAGTTTCTGAAAAAAAAGTTATTGATATTCAATCAATATGTTGATGATCAGTATTGACTTAACATTGATGTGCAACATTGAACCAACAAGTTGAGAGTTAACGGCCAATGTTAGTTCGACGCAAACTCTAAAAAAGAATCGATCATAAATTTACGATATTTATTAAAATTTCAAAGGATTCATAATTATGATTAAAACAATTAAATCATTTTTTATCGTTTTCTTTCAATTTTCTTAAATGGAGTATACGAAACGTGACTTTATCATATATGTTAAGTGCCAGGTGGCGTCGGCGGCCGTTTTGTCTACAAAGAAACACGACAAGTCGAGAAAATCCGAAGGGGTGCCTTACCCGATCCTGGTAAGTTTCTTTCCTAACGCTGGTTTCTGCAAAAAAACGAACGTTGTGCAACGAGGTAAGAGGGTGCAAGAGAGGCAGCAACTCTGGCCCGCGCGCGCGGCTTGTGAAATTATTTCCTCCGCGAAAACTGAGAAACTTTTATCCAATATCCGCGGCAGCATCTGGCATCAAACGATTCTGTGCGCATGTCTCTATAGGGTTTCGGAAAATGTTCACTAGTACTAAGAAAGTGAAAATAAGAGAGAGAGAGAGAGAGAAGAATCAAGAGAGAGAAGAGTCAAGAGAGAGGTAACGGTAAACTGCACAACCCATTGGCTTCTAATTGAATCTTACGGCATCCACGCGGGTTCTGACACTTTAGGCACGTGGCGTAAAAGACCACTTTGCACTCCGGGGTGAGTCTGTGAATTAACTTATCGACAATTATTATAGACACTTCTCTCGAAGTTTATTCATCAAAATATCGAAGAAATAAAATTATATCAAAAGATGATCCCTCGTAAAGTTTAATAACAAAACATATGCGCAAATAACATATTTACATTTATTAATAATTATAATTCATATAAATTCTTTATTGCTGTGTAACAATATATAACAAAGTATTTAAACAATGTAAATTTTATATTTTTTAATACACAATTGTAAAGATGACAGATTGTGAAAGCATGACTAGATATATATTCTCTCGCAAGGGAAGTGCGACATAGAAATCGTATTTGATTTGAAACGAGAGGAAAGTAATTATTTCTGGATTTGATATCTCTTGCGTCATCCGAAATATTGGAAACAAAAGTGAAGGTGATCTTCTTCCCGTTACCCCGGTAGAATATATATTTTCTGTCTGATAATAGATTTTTCCCTTTACGTGCAGAACGTTACATATATGCCCGAATATGCCGACCTAGTTCGGCTTGTGGAATTGCTGGCTCGCTCGCAGTGTAGGCAGTCGATTTATCGTTTGATTAAAAAAAAGTTAACCGAACTTTCTGATAGCTTTGATGCAACTGAATGGTCAATTTGTTTGATTTCCATTGTCGATATGTAGTTACTATATTTATTGTTACACATTGTAGTTTTGCATATTTAGCAATATTCAACTATGATTATATTTGCAAATTTTTGTGCTATTAAACAATTTCGTATATCCTGTTAGAAAAGTTTCAGAAATCCAGAATTTCAGGAAAGATTTAATAAATTTTCGAAATTCTATCATCATAAAAAATAAGAACTCACATCGATCGTTCGCTGGAGTACACACGCTATGCGTGTAGTAATAATTTTATTTATAGCACGATGGACTTGCTTTTTTACGACATCGAGAATTATCGTCAATTTTTGCAATAATGCCGTGCGAAAGTCTTTTATAATGTACTTATATTGTATATAGCGAAGAGTGATACTATTTTAAATTTTTACTGGCGCTTTGTATGAGCGTATAGAGAAATAATGGCAGCACTGCACTGCATTAAATTTCACTACTGTAGAAAATAGTAGGATCAAATGAAATAGCGCTTCGTCATGCATCTTAATTAGCTTCTTGTTTCTAATGAAGTAGTAGGATTTAATTTATGTCGCAAGGAAACGAACAGAACAATGCCTCAGATGCGTAATGACACTCTATCTATTATAGTTGCATTTTATAGTAGCAGTTTACATTTCTTACGACCAATATAATACACAAATAGGCTTTTAAAAGCATGAAGAATACATATATATACACAGAAGAGCCTTCAAGTTAAAACATGATATAAAATTCAGTTAATCTTTTAGCTTGCACATCGATGCAAGCTTACGAATTTAACATACATTGTATTAAGGCGCATGCAGTAAGACAGCCGCTTTAAGCTCTTAAGTTTTTCCGCGTACTAGCAGCCGCAATCTGCAGACGAAGGGATCTTTTTGCTGCGTCGCCCTTAACAGCAAACGACAAAAAAGGTCTATTCGTATTGCGTAATAATA
>NW_017259254.1:2488349-2492859 GCF_001594045.1 Atta colombica | reverse complement strand
TATATATATATATATATGTATAAAGAGAAGCTGCGCGCGAGCTTTATTAGCTCGTCATATATTTTGGTGCGTCGCCCTTCGTCAACCCAGTTTAGTAGCGAATCGAGAAGGGCGAGAGAGATAGGTTTTTCTTCTCTTTTTTCATATAAAACAAAAATTGCAGCCGATTTTTATTCTAGGTAGTACTCCGTGCACGAGATGAACAAAAAACAATATTGTATTGTTACTATAAAGCGAACTATAGTCGCTCTATGGATAGATATATGCATGTCGCTAAAATATTATTTCCTCAATTTCAAAAGAATGAGTTATTGTCGGAAATTGTTACACTACCAACATTCGCATATCGTATGATAAGGAATTATGTACATATATGCGCGGCATTACTAGACAATGATTTTCTGTTTAGATTAGTTTATGATTCTAGCTATCTCGTTTGGATTAATTCTTTTATTATTTTTTGTAGAGATTTTTTTATTGATATTCATTACTTTCAAGTATATTTTTAAATATATTTTATTTAAATAATTTGATTTTACAATTAAATAATTACAATAAGCTAACATTATTTTAATATTATTTTAGGGTGAATATCTTTATTTAAAAAAACTTATTTTATTGTTTAATTAATATTTACTTTAGTGTAACTGAGATTAGTTCATGCTTATATATATAATTCCAGACCCTCTGCGCGCGATTCACTCTATAGTCAAATCCTATCTATTTCACAAGCTTCTCATCTCGAATATACGTGGATAGGATTTGGGGTTGTCGTCCTATCACTTGGTCGAATCCTTCGAGCTAGTTACATAGAGAGAAACGGGATATATATATGCTGAATACGTCGTGTGTGCGTGTGTGCGCAATGCCTACCAATGTTGGAATTTGCCATCCGCTGCTATCTATGCTGCTTCAATATGTGCAGTGTATTGATTACATACTGTATCTAAGGCGCGAGTAAATAGCAAAACTCGTTAATTTAACGAATAAATATGGAGAAATTTCTTTGATAATTTGTTTTTTCGTGTACTTATTGTATTCATCAAAATTGATTTGCAAAACTGTTGATTTTCTTCAGAAGAATCTGATACACAAGCGCGTTGTGCATACTTGTCAATTATTTCTTATATACTTGAGAATTCTTTGGTAAAAAGCTGGATAAGTAAGGCAACGGCGAAACTGAGGACGCCGTTTCAAGTCCTGTCGTACGATAGAAGCCATAAAGGTAAAAGAATGGAGAAACAGAGCTACCTAGGACAAAGTAAGAGGGTGAAAATGGGGCGAAAGGCAGAGAAAGAGACGAGATAAATGTGGAAGTGAGCTCACCGTAAAACCGGTCGAGAAATAAAAAGGTCGTTCCTCGGCTCGTGGCCCAGATCGTTTCGCAATGGGGATTACCTACGATACGTCATATAAAATGGCCGAAGCCATCCCTCACGCGTATTTCCAACATACCATGGAATCCCCTCTTACGAAGAACGAGAGAAAGATGTGATTCTGACTGTTTAACTGACAACATCTAATGTACGATTAAACGTCGTGACAAAGATATCATTGACGGTGCTATTTAATTTAACACATCCGGAACATTTACAAATTTATTTGATTATGTATACTCTATCAATTAATTGGAGAAACGAATAATAATTGTCGACACTAATCACGAGTACCTTCCATAACTGTTATTCTCGTTAATTACGTAATTAGATTTTTATTGAAAAGAGGGGGAGTTTATCGCGCGCGTATGTATATTTTATTGAAATTGAAGCAATTTAGTATCAATTGCGACAATGTAATCAGTGGTATATTTACTAATAACGTTATGATAAAACAGTTATTAATGCAATTACTAATTAATATCTAGTAATAGCGGACACTGCTTTGTTTGTACAATATAATATGAAAGAATTGAAAATATTAAAATATTATTTATAATAGAGTTTTGTCCAGTTCTCTTCAATTTAAAAAAAATTTTTTTTTTACAAAATCCAACCCTTGAAAGTGCATATTATATGTGTGTGTGTGTGTGTGTGTGTGTGTGTGTGTGTGTGTGTGTGTGTGTGTGTGTGTGTGTGTGCATGCGATAACTATTACATTTATTTAATAAATATAGAAAATATTTATAAATTTACAAATTTTTATTTTATTAAAGTTATAAGAGTATCATGGAAAATGTTTTTTTTTTTTTAATATGTTCGCGCAATAAAACTTAACTTTTTCTAAAAAATTTAAATTGCTCCATTAAGTCATTCTTAAACTACGAATGCATTCATCATTATTTAAAGTTTATTAGCTTGTACTTAGTAATTTAGTTTACGTAATTCACATTAATTTGATAAACAAGCCTTTCTTGAATATCAAAAGCAGTACCACAGTAAGGCAGGATACACCAGGACGTAAACGCGAGCTATTGCTTTCCAGATTAGGCTTGGATGCACGTTCACCTCCTTAGTGTCAAACTACCTAATCTAATGCAGCGGTGGTTTCCTTAGAGGATTCATGAAACTGAAGTTCACCTTGCTGCTGCGATAATTATTGCCTGTGGCAATATAAAGCAAAGCACGTATTGTTGCGCTTACAGACTGCGCCCGTGCATATTAGCCATGACGTATCACGGAAGTCGTGGTGATACGGCGCCTGCTAAGTTTGAAAGCATTTCGCTGTTTTGTGCAATTTAATGTCATTAATGCGCAGAGATGATATATGGTTCATTCATGAATCAACGATCACCGAAGACCCATACTCTCTCGAAACGTTTAAATCAATCGTTCATATATGTACCAATGTTGCATAGATTAATATAGGCGATATAATTATATTATTATTTTATATCACAACCAAAAAGTTTACAATAACTTATAATAACTAACATAGATAATAATCTTATAAATATCTAATTATTTTTTTTAATTCTAATCTAACGGATTTTTATTGTGATACATTTTTACAGTTGAAATTAATTAATTTTATGGATTATTTCAGATTATTTCTTATTGGTGTCGACTAGATTTCTAAGTCCGGTACTTCCGTGAAAGTGTAAAACGACAATTCGACATACTTGGTCGCAACCTAGGCGTGCGGTGAGTTTTGTAATTTGTTTCTTAATCTTTAGCAAGTTGTTCCACTACAAATCGTAAAATATTAGGTTAGTTGTTCACAACAACGCGACGAATACTATTGCGTTTTATGATGCGCTGGATTTATCAAACTATAAATTATGATTTTATTTCGAAATTTTTATAATTGCAGTTGAAACGCTGTAAATACTTTTGCTTTTATTATCATTTTATGTGTGTAATACACTTCTTCAATATGTCTGATTATTTTTATTTTATTTTTTGCAATATGTGGCAAAAATTCCTAATAACAAGTAAATTGTCAATTATATAAATTTTATGAAAGGGAGGGGATTTCATTATTATATATAAAATTGTTTGTTACGACAATATAATCGCTGTTTTGTAATAAGTATTCAAACATAATGGGGATTAAATAACAAAAGCTTTTAAAAGCTTTTAGAATGAGTATTATGATAAATTAAAAGGATTGCGAGCAAAATTATTTTCATTAATATTTTCATTAAATCATTATTATTGATGAATAAATGTTTTGGATGATATAATTTTTTTGTTCAAATATTACATGATTCTAATTATATTTAGAGATAAAGATAATATACGATAAACTATCGTCAATTTATCTCTCGCTGGATGATCAATATCGGTTTTGTACTTGTAATACTTCCTAATGCGCGTGTCAACGTTTACAAACGATGGTACATTACTATTGGTAAATTTATTATGTAGTAATTTATAATTATGTTCCGAGTAAAACGTCCGCATGCCGGAACGATTATAAATATCGCTTTTGCGAATGTGAATTATTTTATAATAATGGACGTAATAATATGAATTATTCTCTTATGTATATTGTGGATATTTAAAATTGCGACAATAAAATCGCATTGTTAGATTTAATGAAGCAGAAATATATAGTTTCTGCTATGCAAAAGTAGTCTACATAAATTCTTCTGAATATAAACTAACGGTAACATTATAGGAACGTTATAATTATCTACTCAACAGCGTAGTTATTATATACAACATGTATTATATTACATTTATACTGTTAAATGAGAAAATTATAATATTGATATTTTATTGCAGTTAGTTTGGATTTTGCAAGATGTTTGCTTTAAGCAGAATTGCATATATTTGTATTTTGTCTTTATATGATATCTCATTTCTATAATTACTTATATTTTTGTTTTATATTTACTTATATTTATAAGTAGTTAATTTATCTTCTAAAGCATCAAGAAGGACTAAATACTTCTTAATAATAGATTGTTCGATTAATTTAGAGAAAATTAATTTTTTTCTTTAAAAATATACAGAAAGTCATTGCCAATTTTACATGAAATTGATGTTATTGATTCTATTAAAATTTAAAATTTGTTTTAAAATTTACTGAAAATGTAAATTTTTTATCTATTTAATTCTCTTAAATT
>NW_017259254.1:2483298-2488249 GCF_001594045.1 Atta colombica | reverse complement strand
TATTTATTTATTTATATTTATATGTATATTTAAATGATCATTTAAGCACATTTCGATATATCACAAATGCAAAAAAGGAATACAATTGAGGAATGCAATGCAATGAGAATGTTATGTTATATAATATAAATTACAAGTGCAATTGACATCAAGAAATACTTTATTTTGTGGATGTGTTGCTGATCCACAAAACTTAACGTAAACATTCAATATTTTCCGCGAATGCCGACGGTGGAGCTAACGCGTCTTTTCATCGAGCGATACGATAAGCGTGGGATAAGTGGCGTTCTCCGTAGAAGCTTCGAAATTAATTCCAAGCAAGAAGCCCTTCGTCGTTGCGCTCGTCCTTACCCTACAGCCTTTCGCAAACATACGGGAGCGGTCTGACGGATATAGCTCGGGCTAAACTAACCTAGTCTAACCCAACTGAACGCAAAGCACCGAGGTTGTCCTCTCACCGCGTGCAAGGTGCAGCCTACTGTCTATCTGAAGCTGCCACGAACCATCAGGAACGAGATATCAGCCAGGGAACAATTCCAATCAATTTGAGGCGGATGTATTCGTCCGACCCCAACCCCTTCCAACCCCCTTGCACTGGTTGTTCGTGAATCGGCCGATATGACGAGAGTACATCCAAGAGCCTCCACAAGGTATACATACTATATACATATAATCGACCACGAATCGAGATGCTATTGGAACAATCGGATTTGTCGTTGATCGCGTGGCCTCATGGAAGATCCCCGGATAGTTAACTGTTTTGTTGACCGCAGAAGTATTAGGGATTTGTGTGTGTGTGTGTGTGTGTGTGTGTGTGTGTGTGTACACACATACACATAATATCCATAATATACACATACATATACATAAACCACGATGAGAGAGATTGGGAGAGTTGTCGGATTGGAAATTTTAGTAGGACTTTGAAGGCTTTCGTATTCGAAGACAGTATTGGACGACGAAATTCTGATATTTCATATTTTTAATCTAGAATATTGTTATTTGGAAGTTCCACATTTCGTTGTTGAGCTATTTTTCAACATCTCGCGATGATTTGCGATGATTATCTTTAGATTGTTTTGATTCTGCTATTTTTAATTGATTGACAGAATGATATCTTTCTCGTATTTCTCGTTTTATTTATAAATTTATGTAACATGAATCAAGTTTCTCTATCGATTGTTCTTGTATTATATCAATTCGTAATTCTTCGTAATTCGTAAAACTTCTTCGTAATTTATATTTTAATCATAAAATAATGGAATAATGATGCAGAATAAAGTTTGTCTAACTGCTATATCGGTAAGATAAACTCTTGCTATGTAATGAATGACCAAGTATTATTTGAATCATTTGTCCGTTTTGGCGTCAGTAAACGAGGCGCCTGTTGGCGAGTAGTCATCAAGAGAAGATACTTACAACGCAGATATGTGTATACACGTTCGTAAATCACGATGTTTAACATCCATCTAGTTGGTGCCGTTAAAGTAGTCGCTACGTATAGCCGGGCGATAAAATATTTACGTCTCCCATCGCAGAGCTGTCGCGGTGAGCTTCGAATTGGCTTTGAAATTGGCGTTCGATCCACCGAGATCCGCGCAAAAGTTAGTGCTGTTTGTCAGCCACGAACGCGTAGTCCTGTATTTTAATGTGTTCACGCCGACGTACATATACGTGCATCGATGGAATATTCGCAATAGCGCGACGCTGGCATTGAAGTTTTCATGCTCCTACGACTTTTTCCGGAGCCGCGAAACCTTGTATACGATCTAGTATGTGGAACGATAGCGCGTGTAGCATACTAGTACGAAGACGGTCTTTAATTCAAGGAAGCACGTGCCCGGTGTAAAGCTCGAGACCATTACGTAGCTTGAGGCACGTGGACTACAAGAGAGTAAGGAGGGATTGTAGTGCAGCACTTCGTACAGAGTAAAATTGCAGCGACCACAACGACGACGGCGACGACGACGAGTACGAGGACGAGGATGAGGACGATGGGCAACGACGATGGTGTTCTCGGTCTGGATCCGATCGGATCGGACGATGGTATGACTTCGATTTTCGATACTCCAAAAGTATCTTCTTTGTGTGTCGCGACGAGATAGAAGCGGACTGTGAATTTACAAATATACGAGTGGTAGCGAGTAAGAAGAAAGGATTACGGGTCAACCGGGAACAGAGATCTCGGGGGAGATACCGGAGAGAACGTTAGGTATATACCTAAGCCAAGAGAGAGGACTTAAATAATCAATCGCCTCTACGAAGGCTGTAGGTAAAAGCCTATAGCGTCGATTCTTGGGCGAAGTGTTTGCGCATCCTTCGTTTCTACCTTTCCTTCGCGTTTTCTTCCTTCAAGATCGTCCCTCTTCCTACTCTTTAATACAACCTCCTTTTCTCTATCTCAGCCCAACACCTTCCGCCTTTCTCGCCGCGTTCACATTCTACTTCAGAAGAAACTGAGTGCACACAAAGAGACTCCCAAGTTGAGTTTTATGGCCGAGAAGGTCGACTTACTTGGTTTATGAGAGTGACCGTAACACTGTCCTTCGTAAATTCTACTTGATCGTAGGATCCACGAAAAATGAGGACCTAGTTTCTTAATGCTTTAGCAGTTTTATTGAATTTTCTTCAAAATGCGAATTTGATAATCCAGTTCTCGTTCGTGCATCTGCTTCTTCTCTTTATTGAACGTGTAAAAATTTTTATACGCTAAGAAAATTTGGTATTTCTTTTTTACATTAATGAGCAAGATGTTATTTTCATGCTGCTATCATAATTATTTATTAATACTGTGACATAATATCTTATTTTAAAGATTTATAGATTTATTTTTATATCTCTTTCGAACTTAAATGTAAATTACAATATTAAGAAATTGAATAATTGTATTGAATTTCATAACAAAAACATGAATTCGCACAAATGAACAGTTTTTTATTTATAAAATTTGTTAGATTTATATTTGGTTTAAGGAAACTCACTAGAAAAATTTTGCAAGTAAACTTTTAAGATCTGATGCTTAATGCTTGACGAATGCGGCTGCTTTTATTCACAATTAGGAATACCAGCAATGCTACAAGGTAGTAAATGCCATTTATGTTATATCAGTGTTGGACACGGTTTTAAATTGGTGATTAGAGATTTCAATTCGTGCTCTGCGTTCGTGCTATTCGTTAGAACCGAAATTAACGTGCGACGTAATCGCGAAGACTAGAGGCTCGTCCGGCGCGGCAACGGAAGGGACAAAGACGCCTTGGGAGGATGGGTTAATTTTACATAGCGCATGGGTTAATTTGGAAAACGTGCTTCCCGGATTGTTGCTATGGAAATGAGAGCGTTTGTCCTCACGTTCTCCTTATTCTCAGAGTACGACTTAATCTCGAAAAGGAAGAGAGATAGAGAAGCAAGGTCGAAATGAAGGCGACGAGAAGAGGAAAATGACAGTCGCAGTAACCGTACAAAGCGTAGGGCAATAAGATCTATGAGGAAGTGAGAGGGGGAAAGAGATGGAAGGGTAAAGGAAAGGAAAAGCAAGAAGTTTAGAAAAGGAAGCTGTTGCTATCCGGACTGAATGATGTAGAAGAGGAAAACGAGAAACGAGAGAATAACGTCACGTATACAGCGCGCTAAGAGCACGTTTCTTCACCCGTTCCGATTGCTCGAGTATATTAATCCTACGCGAAAGAAAAAGGGGGAACCCTTTTGTATTTTTCACACTCGGCGGGAATCTAGCGCAGACTCTTGATAATCTTTGACGCAGTATTATTGCTGCGCCGGCGCGAATAAAGTAATATTCCCGCTAACGCTCATAATGCCATGTACCCTTCAATTACGTCTGTAGAATTTTTATTAGCGTTCGTGTCTACATTACACAATGATGCCATCGTACTGCTGCCGATTCTTTCGTATGCTTACGTTTACTTAAGTCCGATTATAATGATGGTCGCATATTCTGGAATACATTTTCTAAGTTGTATAAATTCTCGAACATAATTTTGTTAAATATAAAATTATTAAATATATATATCCAGAAAAGATTGTTTCAATTTAAAGAAATTTTTTCATTTAACCGAAATTTCTTTAAAAAGCAATCTTTTCTCTGGATGTACATTGCAGCGAATCTCGTGTTTTTGACACTGTATGTTTTATATAACTACAGAAATATTTTTTTTAATTATAAAAAACGGTAAGAGCTGCAAAATTCTATATAATATGTATGATTAATTATTATGAAAGAATGTACAAAAAGAATTAATTGATGATGACATTTTTTTCGAAATAAACAAATGTTATTATATTAATGAATATATAAATTATATACATATATATATATATATATATGTATATTAATTTAGATCCGATTGAATTGAAAAAAACTTTTTTCAAATAATGTTTAATGGATCTGTGAAAACATTATTACGTATTACCGTATATAATTTTTATGCACGTTCCGTTCGATAATTAACTCTTTCTCATTTAGCTAATAATATCATATTTCCTGAGTAAATAACGTGAATTTCTACTCTTTCTTTGCTATTATAATCCATGAAAAATAATATTTTTTTAACAACGACAGTACCGAGAAGTATATCTTTCACGATTATTGTGATTTATCTATACATATAAAAAAGTATTCAAATGAGATTTTTGCAAAACTGATGCAGTCGAGATAATACCGTTTGTTATATGTGTCTGTGTACACTACGTCTTAAAAACCCTGATACCTGGTGTTTGCACGTGGATCGACCGGATCCGCGTATCAGATGGTCACATTTATGCAAAGTCTTATTTACGCACGTGTACAATATGCTATCATCCTGTGCGTGAAACACCATGGCGAAGGATGCGTTTTCTCGCATAACTCTTACCGCTTAGAGTGACAAATAGCCATGCGACGTCGTACATGCTTGGATGATGATAAGAAGGGTCGAAATTTAAAGGCAACTCACAG
>NW_017259254.1:2457957-2483198 GCF_001594045.1 Atta colombica | reverse complement strand
ATATGTATATATATATATGTGTGAAGTATAAATTTATACGTGTAACTTATAATAATCTTATTTTAACGGCTTAATCATATAATTAAGTCGCTTTGATTATTAGCGTGATTCTAAACAAGATAAAAACGCACAGTGAAGAGAAAAATACTGGTTCAAACATTTATGTTAGTTTATATTACGTATTCTTTTTCTCTATTTTACGTAATCTTTTTCAGTTAATACGCCTAAATTTAACACGTTTTAATATAAAGTAATTAAATATATAATATGTAAATACAATATTTATGTTATTAATTCCACGTTTATCCATATCGAAGACTAGATATTGACTTTATATGAACAACAAAAAATTTAAGCTTTCTTTATTTGTTGCTCTTTTTGTCGATGTATTCGATGATATCCTAAAGCAGGAATATCGAGAATGACGTAAACGCGAAATAGCTTTTCTAGCCTGTAACGGAGCTCATCGTCGATATTATTGTCTCTGAAACATCGCAGCACTGTAAATATCGATACGCGATAGTAGAAAAATTCTTGGCTCAACAATAAAGACGAACGCTCGTTATAAATCATAAATGCAACAGAACTGTAACAGCGGATGTTTTTAAGTTTAATCGCGATTGAATCATTTACGCACATGTGTATATCATGCATATATTGTTATGCATATCGTCGCGCCGTGCGAGATGAATTTGAGATCTCATTTTGATTATCTTGCTGCGCGTAATTATAATGCTAATAAGAAGAAAATCGAGATAAATACTAATCCACGCTAACATAATAATTAAGTTTTAATAATTGTGCATGTTACAAATTACTTTAAATAATTAGACAGTGTCGAACATTTGATTGATCAGTTTTTTTTTCGTTGAATCGTTTTATATAAATATTTCCAATTCATTTTTTTTGTCGCCATTAATATTCTGCACGTTATTAGCATTTTTTTTCTATATTGATTCCGGACATCGATATGAACATCGCGTGACTACGGATTGTGAAATGTATTATTCCATGCTGTCATATAACGATCGAATGTTTAATTAAGATATTAAAAAAACAGACGTGCGATTGAATTCATCACTAATACATTACCAAACCAGTAGGAAAGTTTGCACAGTGCAGTTCGACATTTGTAAATCGAACCGATGAGTTTATTAATAGATGATCAGTTTTCTACGTTTTGCAGAACGAATAAATCTATTAAAAGCCACAAAGCTTACGCCACGCTAATGCATCCTTGTTGGTTATACGCATTCTATGCTATTAGCAAGATTTATTCCGCGTCGCGTTAAAACGTATTGAATAATCCAAAAGATAAATCGTTTTCGCGTCTGTGCAATGCGCTCCAATTCCACGTGTAATCCTGCTTCTTGCGTTCAAATCACTTACGAGTTACGCACTTAGCCGTGCGAGTAATCTGATTTGTTGTACTTCGGCTACAGCGAACTCTGCCAACAAGCACTCGTTACCTGATGCTGATGATCATAGATTACTGGCTGAGCACACTCGCGTCGATTTCAGTTTGCGTGTACGAGCCATCGAAAAGCACTTTATATATCGTTCGGTTCCTCTCTACCGTATTGCGTAGCTATACGCGTGCGAATACGTGTCCGTCGACTGAGTTTGGAATTTCAATGCTCTCGTAACCTACTCTACAAATACTACAGAACGACCCATTGGAGGAGAGATAAAGCGATTGTTACCTTGTGTACGCTAAATAATCGTGTTGCCTCGTACGCGTCGATCAAACATCCATTCGGCGTCAAAGGTGTCGCGCAAAAGTTAAACCCGATCCGTTTAGTGAACAAACAATCGTATCGTGCGAAAAGCAAAATACGATCGGACGCGCGAAATCGTTTTATCCGTCAGTGGTTATATTGACGCGAATTTATCGTGCGTTCTTCGGCGGAATACATGCGCGATATAATTTCCTTCGTCCACGCGAAAATATTGGCGCTTCGCACCGCCCGCGCCATTACGTGGCTGGTGGTGACTTCCGGCGTGACGATAAATAAATTATCGATTGCCGATCGCAAAATTATATGAGGTAATCATTAATGGGCTTGCAATAGCACGTTGCTCGCAATCACGTTCGAGTTTCATTGTTTACGGAGCACAATCGTCCCGCGGCATTAATTAATGCGTCGACGGCATATACACACGATTAGCATTATTAATGCAGGATGATGCACGCGGTGCCGGGTGCGCAATAAACGATTGTCTAGGTCGTAATGCAGGATTCCCGATTCGCGCAATAACAAACTTTATCGTCGCACGTTATAGCCGCGGTATATGCGGGAGTCGCGACGCCAGCGAAAATTTAGGGATTTACATAGAGTACGCAAAAACTACCCGTGCGCGGCGGAGTCAAAGCGCAGTCAAAGAAGGTTAATTAATCGAGCTGCTTTTTGCGTCATCGTACAGTTATATATTGTGGAAAATCCATTCGTGACACTGCATTAGACCAATTATTCACGAAGGATATGAGCCTGGCGCGTGTAAAATCTCTTCCTGTAGCTATAATGATAAAAAGAGTTTGATGCGAGAGCATATTTCACGTTAATGTTGTAATAGCAGCAGGATAAATATGTAAACTATTAGCGACGGATGCCCCAAAAATATTGAAAAAGTTTCACTTAAGAACTGTTTTAATTTATAGCGCGTTAAATTTGACAGATTACATTACGTTATTATACTTTACGTTAAGACGAAGAAAATTACTACCTGTGTACATATATATACGTATACCTTATAATCAATATCGCCAATGCATAATAAAATATTAACATTCTGGATAATCTAAATCCCGTCAATTAAGAGATTTTGAAAAAAGGGAGAAATTTTCGACAATTAATAAATCAACGAATACTAATAGTATTGCCAGTGATGCATCTCGCTCGCAACGAAACTGAAGAATCGTGCTTTCTGATGGGAAAGCCGCTCATTTTTCTTTTTTTTTTTTTATGTCAAAGCCGTTCCAATAATCTCATTAATTTCCATTACGGATATTGCAATGCCTTTATGCTCGTCGCTGCAACTCTCTCCGCTCTGGCAATCAACTCTTGTCGAATTAATCGTAAAAAAGTATCTCTTTCGTATCTATTCTCTGAACACCCTAACACTGTTCTTTCTCTTCTTTCGTCACTGTCTTATTCATTGTTGATCTCTTTATCTGCACTTTTTCAATCTCGTATCTCATCTCTTGTCGAATAAGCGGAGAGACATAATATAGGTACAATGATTTTTAATTTAATTAACACGCCTCCGTTTCATGTCATCCATGAGTCTGTGGCTCGCCTTGCACTACGTATGAACGATTATCGTGTCTCATAAAGTGACTAACGTCCGGAATTCTTTCTTTTGTTTTGTCCGATACACTTACTAGCACATGAGAACATTGAATTGAAAAAGGAAGCACATTGGATAAAAACCACATGTCTGTTTAAAATTTTACAATCTACGATAAAAAGCTGTTAATGAATGATTATTAACAAGGAAGATATTTTGATTGTATTTTAATAGTATATTTTATTTGGATAATTGCTGTATAGGACTCAACATTTTTTAGATTTGTTGATTAGATTTGTTTTTATTATTGCGTATTAAATCATTAACTTCAATCGACTCTATTACATTCATCATTTGCAACGCGTGGGCTATTATTGCCAGACGTAACATTAAATTTTAATTTGATGTAGTTCGATTGGCATTACTAATTACAAATCAATTGCAATAATTTATGTGCCATTTAGCAACTCTTGAAGCACATGTATGCGCGTCAAACGATGATGCGAATGGGCTTAAAGCGCGGCCAGCTAATAATTTGTCTGCGATATTCTCCGGCGTTTGTGGTGGTTCGCTACCAGCGAAGAATGAAATTTTGTACATCACTCTGGCCCACTTTATTACTCATTTACATGCACGAGAGCAAAGCGATGCGAGTGCTCGCATAAGCGTACGTGCGCTCACGTACACGCATTCATGGCGGCATGATGGTTACGTGAAGCAAAGGGGTCGGTAGGGGAGGATCGGCCATCGGGGGTAACGGCAGTCATTTTTAACCCTTTATGCAGGGAGGGTCGAGATTAAAGGGCAGATTTGCCGCTCGATTTGCCGGGAGAGTCTCTATCAACTAGAACGAGGACGAAAAGGACCACTTTCAGTTCATCGGTGAACAAATTTCGTGCTTCTCCCTCTTCTCAATGAATCTGAAAAGTCTAGAACCCGAATACGATCATGGTATCGCTCGGAGTAAGACCTAATGACGGTAAAAGTGTTGCCTTTGACGTTTCTTTTAGTATACCAACTTCAAATTTATTACAGAGTGCAAGTTGCAAAATATAACTTTAAAACTGATTATGATAAATAATATTGATAACAGCAAATGAACAAGCAAGAATTGTGTCGTAAAAATGTTGTCTCGTAAAAGAATTTAAAAAGTATCAAAATGTAACATAAGATCGTGATATTCATGAAGATATTATACATATTTTATATATAATATAAAATATGACGTTAAGTTTTGAATAATATAATTTAAAATTGAGTTAAATATACAAAACAATACAAAAAAAGAAACGTAAAAAATTTTAGCTTGTGAAAAGATTGGCGGCCAAAGCTCTGCCATTGAATGAAAAATGAATACGTAAATCTGTAGAGCTTGGTAGTCTGGCAGAATAGTTGGGTAGGCAACGAGAAAGTCAGCAGGACAGACAAAAGTGGATAGAAGATTCTTAGCGTAAAGACCTTGACTCAAGTAAACGAGCTCTCCGCAATTCGATTGGCTCCGAGCTGCATCGTGCATATTAAATCGCCGTTATTTGAATGTCAAAAGTAACTTAGTTGGTGATTTCGTTTCGGCTCTCTCTTTGGATATTCGGCGATTCAAGAAGAGAAAAAGGAGCAGCGAATATTCCCCGAAATAACGCTTCAAAGATGAATGCAATTTCGGATTTCGGAATAGATAGAAGAGTTTTATATCGATTGTCCTGAATATAAAAATAAAAATCACAATCTAACACAAGTAAAATGTCTATGTGAGCTTTTATGGATATTGGCGTATAAATTAAATATTCATAACGCGACATTCATAACGTAATAGATACAGATTAAATGAATTTAAAATAAACGCAAAATATTACTCACTACATTTCTATTGGTTACAAATTGTATCTATTACATTATGAATGTTTAATTTATCCACCATTTACGGAGGATAGGCATTTTACTATTACATTTATTCTTGAAGTAATATTACTTACTTACTAATATTACTATATTTTATTTTAGTTAAAAATTAAAATATTCTATAATAATGTTAATTCTTCTAAGGTTAAGGTTAAAAATATTCTTTGTTGATCTCCTAAATAAAAAACTTGTATTATTAGAATTTTATTATATCAAATTAATTATACTATCGCTTAGATATGTTGATAAGAATTTATGGCCTTATCACATGTCTTATCATGTGTCTTACAGTTTGTTTAAATGTTAAAAATATTTTTCAATAAATAGGTCAAAATGATTGAAAAGATCGCGCATGTTCTAGATATTTTCATACCATATGAGGAATGTTCAATCTCGTACTACATGTCATTCCGTGGTAGGGAATCAGCGAGCCACTTCGGAAATAGAAATCTCATCTATTGGAAACCAGCCGCGCACCGCAGGATACTATATCTCCCCACTCCAGGATTAATTAAGGCACTCTCCGCTGGTACCACAGGTACCACAGGCACTCCTGGTAGGCAAATCAATCGATCAGATCTACCACCTTGTCACCTCATCCCAGAACCAATCAATTTACGCTCCAGAGCGGTTTTCTATTCTGAGCGATTCTTGATTAAGAATCATCTTTGTCATTAATAGCGTTTTTTTTGGGGAATTATTTTTCTATTAACACATACTTAAACTTGATCATTATCAATTAAAAAAATATATATTCTAATTGCTAAACAAACAATGTGTTTAAAAAATTGTTCTATAAGAGTGAAGTATTAGAAATTGTAAGATTCTCTTTATAAAAAGCTTTTAAATTCTCTTCCAGACGACTCTCCCTGTCTCTCTCTCTCTCTCTCTCTCTCTCTCTCTCTCTCTCTCGGTTGAATAAGCTAGGCTCCACCTATATTGCTTTAAAGTCGCTATTTGCGTTTATGAAACACGTCTCTTCACGCATACACTTACGTAAACGTGTGTACGATGCAGGGAAGGACAATTAGAGTTAAGGATGAGGAAGGGTGAGAAAGACAGAGAACAGCAACGTTGCTACAGTTTCATAGTGGAGCCACAAATTCCTTAGTCTCAGTACGGTTTAAGGGTTTCCATGGTGAAAGGGCGACGAGTCACCATCCTGAGATCATGACCCATGGTTATCATGCCAGAGGAACCATGGCTGCAGAAACGTTATTATGACACATCGCTGGGGCAAGCGGCGTTCTCTAGGTTTTTGCTTCTAGTCGGAGCAGAAATTGCAGAGGATTTAGTTTTTCGTACTAGCGCTAAATTTAGATTTATTACTGGTATATGTTCGCAAACAAGCACGAACACAGTGTTTACGTCTGTTTACGGTGTGCATTAACCTTCCGACTCTCTTTTTTTCTCTCTTTCTAACTGCTTGGATTACTCAAGCGCTTCTTATCTATTTTATTCTAATTACAACATTATATTACTTAAACGATGCGATTCAAAATAAAAAACAATTTAATGTAATTTTATTATGTATATTTTTTAAATGCGTATTTTTTACATTTAAAAACCGATAATATTGATATATAAAGTTGAATTAATTATTTATTAGATATACGAATTACACTTATACTTAGTAACTTTTATTGACAATTATTCAATTATATCTTTTATCTAATTACATCTTTTCTATATCTTGAAAAAGAGATAAAGTTCTTGATATTGCTTTCCGATTAATCCCGACGCTGTCTAAGTTACTCCATTTTTTCATCTCCTCTAACAAACTCAATATCAACTGATGGTTTCCGTTAACCCTCGTTTGACACACGCCTACGGGAGAGTTAAAAAAAAATAAGAAAGGGGAAAGATCGATAAATAACCCTTATCGCGCGGACTTATGACTTACGAATGAATTACCCAGTCACCCTTCGGAGTTATCTGTCCCATATATCATCGGAGACATTCTTGGTTCGCCCGATAGATGCGGCTATGCGCGGTCCTGCAGCCCGTTTCCCCATCATCCTCCGCTATTTATCAGGCAGGTTCCTTCGTTGCGACGCTTCGAGAAGTTCGTTAACTTTTTCCTTCGACGCGTCACGTGCCTACGGACGAGGGTGTGCGAAAAGGTATTAATAAAAAGGTGTCGCGTCTCCATCCACATCGATGTAATTCTCCTCCTCTCTTTCTGTATTTCGTCCCGTCGCTCCAATCCCTTCGTCTATCCATCCCTTACCTGTACCTGTTCTCCAACCACTTACACTTTTTCCACGGCAACGCGGCGCGATAGCAAAAAATTTCCGATACGCCGGCAGAGAGTACAAATTACTCGGACGCCGGTAATGAAATGTAAATAACTTATCGGCAATGCGAGCAATTTGTCACGTATATCTCGTAATTGCGTCGGATGAGAGAGATACATGAGGCACGCGGTAAACGTGTTACCGTGATTACGTTCCGATTAATTCGAGATGCATTTGTGTTTTCTTTCAGATAGATAGATACGATACAGAAAGAAATTATTTTTAAAAACACGCTTAAGACAATTCGACAATTTAATACATTGATAGAGAGAGAGTTTGTAAATAGAATTACATACATTATAGAGTTATATATTTTATAATAAGAATCTTTTTTTAAATAAATTTTTTCATAAAAAGCGTTTACTATTTTGCATATTTTTGTGTATAGTTTTCATTTATCATTCTAAAAAAAGTATAATACTTAGACTATGATTATTATTTTAATAGACTATGATTATTTTAATGTGGACTATGACTATTTTAATGTAGATTGTATTTTGAAATGTCAAACTAGTTGCTATATTGATTAAAAGAACAGTTTGGCGAATAAGTTTACTACTTATCAAAATAAATGAAATAAAACGGATAGAGCCTCGGTAATTATTTTACAAATTATGTTACAATGTGGCGCGCATTAACAGTTCTATAGAATAAATCATTTAGCTCCCATTTCGTTTGGTAAAATGCCGAGCGTCAAAATAAAGAGAGCATTGTGTTCCAATAATTTGATAAAAGTTTGCGTCGACGCCTCACGATTGGCGACCGGGCTGAGGAATGCTAACGTTAATTATAAATCGCAGCGGTGTAACGATAACAAGGAAAGAGAAACGAATAGACGTAAAGTGAACATGCTGGAAGGAGTGCGAGAGGTAACGAGAGAAAAAAAAGGCGAAAGTCCGTGGGAATAGTTCCAAATGGGAGCCATTAATTTTACTCATCCGCCTCGCGGCAACTCGGCGCGTAATAACGAACGTGAAACGATATGAGAAAAGTTGAGATACCTGTCCGCCCATGCCAGCCCTTTCCCGTTCGACGCACTGCGAACCCCATCCCTCGAGTGGTTAATGCAAAATCGCGTTTACGGAGTAAGTTGCTTTTTTTTTCCATCGCGGCCGCGAATTTATGATATTCTAAGTGCTCTGCTCCCCCGCTCTCTGGTCATGCCTTTCGTTTCGTCCAATGACGACGGCAGGCCTGCCTAGTTTATGCAGTCGCTTACGTTAATCACGAGGTATTTCATTAATTTTTTAACATCCCATCAGGAAGTGTGGAAGTACATTTATCTCGGAAACTTTCAGATCATAAATGTTTTAAACAGCGCGATCCGCTAGTTAATTTTGCATTTACATAATATATGTATATAAAAGCTGCGTTGACATCGAGTCAATGTTAGACATTTGGCTTTTTAAAACAAAATTAGTCATTGAATTTTGTTTTAAAAAATATATTTTAATAGACAATGCGATATTAAAATATCTCAACAAAAGAGAGTCTGCATTCTACTCTTTTAAGTCTATCTCTCTTGTGATCTTATTGAAGATCTTAAAGATTCAAAGCTGCACAATTATATCAGTATTCATAAGTCGCTTGAAAATCTCTAAGAGACTTATATAGTAAAGGAAGAGGAAGTGATTTTGTGGTTTCGTGTACTTTTAGCAAAAGTAATAAGACACTGCTAGCAGAGTTCGTAATTGGTGTACTAGTACGAAAGGAGGAAGATTTACTTTACTAAGGATTTACAGCATGGGCTCAGAATCTCGTTCAGGTAACACATTAGGCAGAGTTCAGAATCATAAACGGTAGTAGCTTTTGAGATGCTCATGCCACTTACTCGGCTAGTCAATTTGCGTAATGAAGCAGTGAGACCGCACTCGCCGAGGACCAATTACTGTGCGAAAAGGCCGCAGGGCTGTACTTAGCCTTCACCCGAAACCACAGTGGACCATCCTGCGTAGCGAGGAATCACGGGCAACGTAATAGCGTCACTTGGGGACACGAGAATCGAACGATGTTTCGTTGAGAGCGTCATTATAGTAGAAACGTTGTCATGGATACTACTGGACAAAGGTCGAGATCCTAGATGGCAATCTTTTTTGATTTGAAAGAGGGACTTTCAAAGTCCTTCAGACGTCGAGTGTCTGCCGAATGTGAGATTTACGTTTTTTATGATCAATGCAAACTTAATCGATTGAAAATTATTAAGAAATTTTATAGTTTAAATCTAAAATTTACATATATTTAGATATTAATTGAGTTAACGTATTATTACTTATACGTTTTAACAATTTTAAATATAAACTAATGTAAGACAAGGATTTTATAAATAGTTTAGGCATTCTGTTAAATTATTATTAATTTTGATATGATTATTTAAAATATCAAAGATAATAAGCTGCAATCATAATATCAAGATATTGAGAGTATAGAGAATATGTGCAGCGCTGCAATACTAACTCATTTATGATGAAATAGAAACGATACGCATCTGAGAATCCAGGAGCATTTGCACGTCAGAGAGGGGAAGCTTTCGAATGCGAGTATTGTGCGTTTTATCAATGGATTCCGGGATATATTGTCCTCTTGGATGAGTGACGTTGTATTGTGCGGTATGCTAGCGCGCGCGGGGAAGTTGCTGATTGAAAATCGTCTGCACGTAATGCGCCTTGCCCGCGGAGACCACGGCGAATGAACGTGCTCGGGAAATATACTCCTATTGATTCAAACAAAATTGAGCTCTGTGAGAGCACTTGGCGTTAAACCGCACGGCCGTGCCTATGCAAATGGTTTAAGAGATAAGAGCGCAGAAAATCGAGATAAACAGGAAAATTGGTACAGTTCTAATTAACTTGGAATTGAATGAAATCCCTCTCATCCCCCAGTAGTTGATAGAATCAATATCAGGTCTTTGTGTATGGCGCTTCGATGTAACGCTTCGAAAATGGTAAACGATGCATTTTTCTGGACGGGACATTTTCTGAAGCTTTAAGTCGCAGACACCCAGTAACAGCCGTTCTTTGTTCGAGTCGAGTGCCCTTTGGCTACGACGAGAAGCGACGAGGAGTTGTCGACGACAGGCTGTTGCTTGCTATTGACAATATCGGATGAGTTATTTTAAACTTTGTCTCTTACAGTTAAAACACAAAATTAATTATAAGTCCGTGAGTAACGTGGGCGGAATAAATTGCGTGTCACGAAAAATCCTTCAGAGTTTTTCGGCAAACTTAATTGGCATGCGACAGAGACAATCAATTATTACATCTCCGTATTCAACTCGTTTGATAATCATTAATCATTAAGTTTACATAATGTTTTTAATTTCTTTGTTTTTAAAATGCACGATCGCAGCCTCAGCTGAATCTTTAATTTCGAGTATAGATCGCAGATTCATTCCTTCCTTCATCGTGAAACTGCATTCGCTCTCTAATAATTTTTAGCTGATATGGCTGCCGTGAATAACAAACGCGGCTAATGAGAAGGCGAGATTAGAACCATACTATCTCTATTGATCGCTGCATTGTCGTCGAGTGAATTTCGAATTCAGCTCAGAGGTGCCAAACGGTTTCGTATTCACACCACGACATTTCGCGAGTGTGGGAGGCAGAAGGACAACCTGAGATGGAGAATGTTGAAAAAGGGTGGGACAGACGCGGTGAGGGGACGAATAGTTAGATGGAGGCGTCGCAGCCTCTGACAAACACGATGTTTGCGACGCAAATACTTCCGCCATGCAGACTCTTTGAGTCGACTGTTGTTAATGCAGAACGATCGATGCGCAAAATTCGAATTCAAAGTTGAGATATACGTTGGCGTGGCTTTTATTCGATTTGTATTGGAATACAAACGTACGAAATATCTCGAGATTTCTATGCAATCTGCACCATAGATGTATTTCTCACAGGAATTTAAAATGTCCAGGAAAAAGTATGCATGAGATTCTATTCAATTTTTTAAAATAAATTTTACTTGATATATTTGACTTAAATTCTGATTATAATTATTTTAATGTTTTGCTAATTTTTGTTTTGCGCATTTTCTGATATTTAGAATTTAATTTGTTCGTATATACATTCTTATATTATTTATTTATTATTTGTTATTAACGTGACGTTGTTATTAACCCTTTGAGAATTCATCGTAAAACTACCATGTGATTTCACGATGCTCGTGATTTGTATCCCATGATCGCCCCCAAAGGATTAACAACGTTTATGAATGTATAAATATAAATTTGAAAGTAACTGTTATCGTTCTGAGAGACAAATAATAGATATTTACATATAAGTAATATCTAAATCAATATTACATTTTAAACAACTTTCAGTTTTATACTGTACTGATTTATATACATTGACTATAGTTGTATGTTCGTAAAATATTAAATTTTCTTTGGGTGACATTTCGAATTCAAGCAATTTCGCACTCGTGCATCTACACATACACGCATTTCATGGCTTTGAGAGATTGTAACTGCCACAGGTAAAAGCAATTCTTGTCAATCCGACCTTTTCGTCATGTTTGATGCAGTAGGTCGAGCATTACATTTGACGATTCAAAGGGAAAATTGTTGTAGGAGGCTATCACATACGTGCGACACAAAAATCTATAAAATAATATCTATAAAATAATATACGGTCCCTCATCTATACTCTCTCTTCTTAGGTATTCGTAAAATAAAACGCGGCCAAGTTACCACGTAAACGCGCGGGAATGCCAAAACAGTCGAAAGAGGGTTGACGAGTGTTTCCCTAGTGAGCGAGAGTCGACGATGTCTGCTCAGGCCCAGCATCATCGTCCCTACTTTCCATTCTTCCCTTGTTGTTCCATTCCCCGGAAGATCAGCGGCGGGCTTATTGCCTCATGAATATGTATAGGTGAGATCGGTCTCAGGGCTGTACCGTACAGTGTACCGCCTGGTCGTTAGACGTACCAATGGCGAATATGAGCTCGGAATAGGCACAGACGGACTCGAGAGGATAGGAATGACCGCGAACGAGGCACCGAGAAATTAACGAGCCACTGGTCGGCTAAAATTATACACGGGAATAAACAGAAGAGGATCTGGAAGCAGATAGAAGCTGGTGAAAGACCCGTGCATCAGAATGCAGATCATGAAAATGACCGAGGCGTTGAGTAAAACTAACTACGGGTTTGCACGGTCACTTTATTTTCTTTTTTGTTTTTTACCCGTGGAGTAATCAGTCGAAGAAGTATTTTGATGGTGGCAGAAAAACATGGGTACGCAGTTGTTGAAGTATTTAGCATTATTAATCAAAGAATATTTCAGTTAATTCTTGGGTGAGATATAGCACTTATTATCTTAATGTTTGAATTATTGTGAGAGAAATCATGATTGTGTATTTATATCTTTAATCACAATAATTATATTTATTATGAACGCGTAGATATTTGCACATGTACATATTGTAGTATTACATCGCAAATTAAAACATAAAATTCTTTTGTAAAAATATATAATTTTTTTGTAAAACATTACAACACATGATTTTGTTGACGATATAAAATATAGATGTAATTCAATGCAAACGATGAAATATAGAGAAAATTTGATGATGACATAAATTATGAAGACGTTGAATTGTCAGATAGAGCCACGTCATTGCGTACCCTGAATTTGTTCACTTTTTATTAGAATCTCGAGAAAAAAACGCTTCTTCTTTTCTCATAAAATACGTCCAATAGGATGTACTCAACAATGTTGAGATGTTGATGGCAATCATTAAACGTCTGGAAGATATTTTACAGGAAACTAAATTGAAATGAAGTATCGATGCCATTTATTGATGCTTTAATAAACGAAACAGTTCGATGTAATTTTAGTCATTCGTTGTCGTATTATAACAAGATTTATACCGATTTATCTTTTTTATTAAACATTATTTAAACGCTAAAAATTTTTCGCTATTGTTATAATAGAGATATTTAAATGTAACTGCTTAATATCTTTTTTGTTAATGAAATAGTTATTTTTGCATTTTATAAGTATGCATTTTATACTTTCTGTTATTTTTTAGATGAATATATCTATTTAAAAAAAATTTTTTTATTTAAGTATATATCTGTATAAACGAGATTGATGAACGAAGATATGGAATTGACACACATCATAAGAACGTGGAACCAGTTACTTCACGTTTATAGATTAGTTCGATAGCTTGAAAGAACGTCGATACCGTCCGTTACCGTTTATTGCTTCGGAAACGAAGTTGAATGCCGTCTCTCGCTCTATGTTCTCAGCTATTCTTCGATAGTTCCTTTAAACTACCGAATAGGCTTCCAAATAACTTCCAAGCAACCTCCATTATAGATGAGCTCTTTGTAAAGCTGTCATAGAAATTTCCGTTCTCGTCAAGTGGAATCAGAACTACTCTCGGAAATCAAGAATCGATCTTTCTTACTAATGTCTTTTTTGCGTGGCTTATATTTGTTGTATTTCTACTAATACTATTTAATCTACTAATACTATTTAAAATATATTCGTTATTGAAGTTTGGAAAACATTCTGAATAATTCTTTAGTTTAATTTATTACAGCTCGCTGCTATTAAGTAAACTTTTAGTGACAATTCAATAAATTGGCAATATATATTCTTTTTTAATGAGGAATAAAAGTTAAGTTAAAATAAAAATTAAGTGTAAGTAATCTTATCACGATTATAGCAAAATTGTGAAGGAATATTTATTCATTAATCGTAAGGAAGATACTTAGAATAAGTTTCCATCACGTTCGCTTATATTATGCACATTTTGCTGTTACTAGAAAAAGAAACACGCGATGTTGCGGCAATACAAAGTGATGCGTGTAATCACGGCGTCGTTGAGAAATGGTCGACTAGCGAGAACATCTGGCGCTTTGAAGCGGAAAACGGGCAAATCTTCCCTCATTTTTCTCATCCCTGCTCGGGACGATATGCTTTCTAGTTAGCGTTCTCTTGCCGCGAATATCATAGATTTTTGAGTATATTTTCACACCAGATAAATATGAATCTCTGAGAAATGGAGGAATAATTAAGCGGATGGACAAAAGAAACTTGCGCGATGTGACTTTACAGCGACTTTCTTAAATTTTGTCCATTTGTGTCCTACATATTACGCAAACAGTTTCCGAACAGGGCCAGTAATGGAGAACTTTGCGATGGACTTGCTCCTAAGTTTCCGAGTTTTTGTTGGACAAAGTCGCCGCACTTCGTTTGCGTCTTATCGCGCTAGTATAAAGTAACTACTTCAACTCAGAGAGTTGAAATGGGTCAACGAGTTTGAATTTTCAAAATTTTCTTTCACATTTTTTTTCTAGTTTATTTATCACGCTAAGATTTTAAAAGCCTTCAATCACGAGCTGTCATAGTTTTAGACTTATCGGAAGCCATGGGGGATGCTTGCGCGAAATGCGTGAGCTGATTTCGCATTTCCCGCACGCAGAGCTACTTGGATGACCTGTTCGGAATTTTCAAAATGGCATCAGGTTTGCATCTCGTTTACACCTGGCGAGAAAGAAAGTTTTGGAAATTCTCGGCGGGCACCCGCTTTGCTTCAGATCTGAAGTTTTTTCGATAACTCGAAAATTATGGGTGCCCAATGGTCGTTTCTCCACATCTGGCCAGCGGAAACGACGTGTAAAGCGAAACTTTTGTAGAATCGAAGATTCTGGACAGAAGTCGGCTGGTTATATATTTTCACATAAGTTATTGGAAACGGCGAGGATATATACATGTAACGTACATAAGGAGCAAATAAATAAAAAAACTTTTTTCGTGGAGATTGTATAGTGATTTTTTTTTGTAAGATTGTAATGGTTAAAGTTTTTTCTATTTTCTATAAAATAATTGTTTATCAATCGCTTAGAAAAGATCATATATGTGTGGACTCGTTTAAAAATGTCTACATCTGTGTCGCGGTTTATTCTGAAGCTTTCTCGTGATAATCAACTTTCAATTTGTTGAAGTTTATTTTGTTTCGCGTTTAATACGTGCAATTCATGGTTACATATACTGCAGGAAGGAAAGCTTATAGGATTTGTAGCAATACGGATTGGTATATGTAATCACGATCCATTGAAAAATAGCCAAGCGGCAGAAGCATATGGCGCTTCAGAATCGAGGAACACAGCTTTCCTCCACCTTTCTTTTTGATTTCCTCGTCAGCTGGCGCAGAGTATAATAATATTTTTGGTTCGAAGGTCGTTACTTCTTAAGTCGTGTGCCCGAACATTTCTGATATTTGAAGAAATACGGTCTCCTTTCATCGACTTTAAGGCACTCTCTGTGGAGTAAATACTATAAAATATTTAAGAAAATCAGAGAGAGAACGCGCGCGCATACATTATGTTCTGTATCGAAACACATATTCATCATTTTGCTTAAAACTTTTTGAATTAAAAGACAAGCATTTGGTTTAGAAAGATCTATTTGAGCTTAAAATTGTTTAGTTTTTAATATTAGTTTTAATATTAAATTATTTCATATTTATGCAATATGTCGTAAATTTTTGCTAAAGGAAACATTTAGTTCGAGAAAAACTTTATAATGAAAAATTTTCTAAAAGAAAAGCATATAGCTTCTTGCTTACATATATATGTAAGTGTAATATGATACTGTTCATCTCGCAGAAACGGATCTTTTATACTATATCTCTCGTAATTTCGCTCGAGTTCAACGAGATCACATATCTGCACGTCGTTATATAATTTGTCGTCTATGAAAAAAACATGAATTCATAGTAGTAAGTGCGGAACGATGCGCGTAATCACGGCAACATTGAGAAATGGTCGAGTAGTAGTAGCATCTGGCGGGCCGGACCGGGCCAGGAAGCGAGAGAGAAGCCTCCTCTGGTTTTCTTGTTGATTTCCTCGTCGTCCTGCGTGAACAAGAATAATGCTCTCGGCCTGGCACCGGACCCGGTACCAGATGCCGGCTCACGAAGATCGATACACGCCGTTGTTATTGCGTCCGGAAACGAGTATCGTTTATCTGCGAAAAAGGGGAGAGAGTGAGAGGAGGAAGTGGCAGTGGTTTCTATTCCGAATCTCGAGATTATCAAAGATCGAAAATAACAAAATTATCAAAAAATAAATTCACGCTGCAATAAAAACCTATATTCATTTAATTTTATTTAAGTATTTTTTGCTTAAAATAAATAAAAATTGTGATATTTAGGCTATATTTGGAATTGTAAGTTTCATTTTATTTGTATTGTTCATTATATTCAATACATATCTAAAAGGAAGATAGAATGAAGTTTATTCCGTGAGCGCTCAAAACGAGCGCAGCTGAGACACGTCAGCAAAATTTTATCGATTACTTATTTATCTTATTAGACACATAAACATAAACATAACTGGTATGAACTGAGCGTATTCTCTGATCTTGTTAGCTTCTGTATTCCATTAAAAAGAATTAAATTGTATGTCGGCATTTTTCTTCAACTTGATATTTCGAAAAGAGACAGAACGATAGATTCAAGTTATTTCACTCTTTCTAAATAGTGATAATTTCATAGAAATACGCAGTCTATTTTTATTACATCTATGGTTATATTGGGTAATTGTAAAGCTTCTCGTTCTTCCTGCTTCTTTTTATAAATGTTCTATATTCATATATAAAGCGTCAATTAATTAAATTAATTAGATAGTAATCGATATTTGCAGTCCTTTGTTCACTATATTGATGTAGGTACTATGTAGAATGCATTGATTTTGTTTTTGGAATGTCTTAAATTATTTCTTTTATTTTAAATATATGTGGATGAATATTTTTGCCAAGATCTCGAAACTTAAATTTCCGACAGTCATAAATTGAGATATTTGTATTGTATATTTTGACAATAAGATCCTCCTCTTACGAAACGAGATAGGTCTCTAGAAGTCATCTACTGGAATCTTCAGGATTTCGAAATATCCTGATATTCTGCCCGATGTTTCCGCGGAAGAGATTGGTTCAAAGACGGTACGCAGAAGCCAATGTGATTGTACGTGGATACGAAGGGGATTGCGGCAGGTCACGTCGCGCTTCACTTAAAACAAGTAAAGGCCATGGCAAAACCATAGGATGGAACCAGTGGGTAAACGGATAAACCTAAGCCGAAGGATCTCTGTCCTTCTCCATAATGCGTCTGGCCTATACGTGCTCAACGTTCAGGACATGTCTGCAACGAAAAATGGTCTCCGTGTTTCACAGAATATTCTCTATTAGAGTTGTGATACGAGTGCAAAAACTTTTAACATAGCGGTTCGCTGCCTGTGAATTATAAGAAAATTAATGGCTCGTTCGTATCTCGTTATCTTAAAAAATTTTTTTAAATATTTTTCGTTGCTTTTTTCGAATAACAGCAAAGACGTATTAATACATCATTTACTGATTTCTAATTAATAACACACAGAATATTCGAGAAAAATAATACATATTATTTTAAAAAGTATAAAATATCTACATGCATTTCCATATACAAATCTTTATTACATCTTTTAATTTGGAAATTTAAAGCTGATAAATTTCTTCTATGTTATTACAATATAATAACTTATACTTTCATAAAGGAATGGGTGAATGTATGTATGCATGTAGATGTATTCGTTATACATTTATCTCTCTCTAAATTACACATTTATTTCATACATTTATCTACATTATACACTAAATTGCACATTTATTTATATTTATATTTATCTCTCTAAAAAACTGTTATATAATGCATATCATTTGTTTTTAGAAAACTGTTATGTAATACTTATATTTGTTGTATAATCTTTACGATATCCCCACTTTTACTAAAAGATAATATCACCAATGTCAGAATCGTTCTGATTATATAAATTTGACTTCAGTGAAGTTGCGTTTGCAGTTCGTATGAAACTACTGACACTACAGCGATCTTCTCGGTTTATTATCCTGCTACATTAGACATTTTTTTAACTCTTCTGCGAAACTTCTGGAATATCGCGATTTTACAATTCATTTTGTGACAAGCTAATACATCTGACGGCTGCGAATAGAAGATATACAGGTAAGTATATGTGCTAGTATTGTTAATCGAAATGCCATTTCCACAAATTCACGGCTAAATTTAATGTCGCTGCGCGATTGTGAACATTCATAATTACGCTTTTTATGAGTTTGATATTATTTTCGGCTCGGTAGTTATTAGTGGCATGTCAACCACGAGCTACGTCGTATTTGCAGACAGGCAATTATGGATCGTTGGCTTGGTAAAACCGCAGTCGTTACCGGCGCTGGATCCGGCATGGGCGAAGCAATTACATGTGCTCTTCTGCGAAACGGAGTGAATGTGGTTGCTCTGGAAGTTCTGAAAGAAAGATTAGCAAAACTTGATGCGGATTGTAAGCGAGAACGTTTCCCGGGCAGATTATATACTATATGCTGCGACATAACTCGCGAGGACGAGATCGATGCAGCATTCTCACAAATTGAGACATTAGGTGGTGTGGATATTATGGTCAACAATGCTGGCATTATTGAGGTGTCACGAATAATAGGTATGATGATTATGTAAAATATTACACAAATAAGAAATTTTTAAAGAATTATTTAAATAAATATTATTTATATGCCGATATCGGTAATAAATTTTTCTTTATGGCCACTTTATGGTAGAAATGCAATATACATTGTACATATTATTTCAGTATTGTGCAATCGAATTACACAATATTGTGTAACTCGATATTAATTTGAACTTATATATTTATGTAATTTCGGGAAATAACAAATATTGTAATTCAATCAAAAAGGTACATTGATACAGTTGCAAAGTATTCGTGAATGTCACTACGTATAATCTCAGAATACTTGAAAAATTCAAGAACCGACTAAATTTATCTTACTTAAAAATCTAGTTTTGATCGAAAAATATTATTAAACTCATTCAAAAATAACTTATTCAATAACAGTAGGGATATGGAATGATATTTTAAGCGAAAAATATTGCGTTACTAAAAAAAAGGAGATCTTTTATTTGCTTTATTTTGCTACGTAATCCTGCAACCAACCTTGTGGCTCTTATACTGACAATAAGATTTCAGCTTCCTTGATCATATTCATAGTTCATTAAAAAATAATTCCATAAATTACATTTGCAGATAGCAACAGGAAGACATTTGAAAGGATATTAAATACTAATGTTCTCGCAGTCGCAGTATGTATGAATAAAGCAGTTTGTTCGATGCGCAAACGAAACAGTGAGGGACATATTTTCAATCTCAACAGGTTGTTGTCTATTGTTATCTATGATTAGTACATTAACAATGATTAAATAAATATGCCTTTAACAAGAACAAATAAGTTTAACAAAAAAATTTTCTTGATTTTTCAAAAATTTGCAAAGATTTTTTAAATAATTGTGAAAGATTTTTTAAAAATGTTTATTATAATGCTTATTTATACATTTAATATTGATGTTTTTTATCCACAGTATTGTGAGCCATCACAGAATACCAAACAATTTGTTTGAATGTAATATGTATTTCTCTAGTAAACATGCATCTCTTGCTCTGACTAACACAGTGCGACGTGAAGTAGGAAAAATTAAGGCACCAATTCGAGTTACTGTAAGATATTTTATAATTTTTTTATAAATTATAACTTTTAATTAACAAGAAACGCATTATAATAATTATAATATTATTTTATTGATATATTGATGGCAAACCTTTCTACAATGAAATAATAGAAGCCACAAACAAAATACTCGTTATCAAATGTATTGTAAAATATGATTGAATGCTTATGTTTATCAGCATATTATTATAGCAAATATATTATCATGATGTTTATGATATTATTTTTATACAAGTATGACGAGCTCTATGCTTCTGTTTATTATGTAGATAATTATTACTTCCTTGTTTGGTTTTTTTAGAGCATTAGTCCTGGTACTGTAAAAACAAATATAGTTGCGCATGAGGATAATTTGAAAAACTTTTTTGAGAAAGCACAGTATATTCTACCGGAGGACATAGCGGATGCGATCATTTATGCTCTTGGAACACGACCGAGTGTTCAGGTTCAAAATATCATTAACTTACAACTAACTACTTTCTTTCTAATAAATAATAAATATAGAAAAATTATAATTATTTTACGCATTAATTAATTGCAGATTACGGAACTCACGATTCAACCTACCGGAGAATTAATGTGAGAAATATCTTCAGTAAAAAGCCTGTTTATTAATGCATCAACAACTTTACAACAAACAACTTTACGCTTATGATAAAGTAAGAAAGTTAGAGGCTGGTAAAGACTAAATTTCATGTCGCTTTGCATTTTTTATAAATACCAAATTTTTTATATTGAAGTTGTTTTTTTCCTATAATAATAATCAATAAAATCTTGCTAATCTAATCTTTTTCAATGTATTTGCATTTTTTGCAGTTAAACAGAAATAAAAATAAATGATGCAGTAAAATTTGAAATAAGGCTTTTGTATATCTATATTTGTTTTATGAGAAATATATGAAAAATGACATTGTAAGGATATTTATTTTATAGTGCATACTCGAAATTTATAGTCAATATACTACTATCAGGAAACGAAATACTGACTATCAGATATCGTTGTTGTTTATCTCTCGCGATGCCTTGTACTTGTACATGTCATTCTAAAAAGATTTGTGATAAATTCAGCTTATCGCGAAGCAACGTTATCGGCAATGCGTCCACGTGTAATCGTTGCATTCAAATTTCGACGAAGTGGCTGCTACATACATCCAGTAGTTACATGTCCTGTTTGTTGTATGACAAATACAGCGTCATTTGGCATTTATACGTGAACGATTGAAATGCGCGTTTCCTATACACAAATGTGCGTCTCCCATATCTACGTTGTGCATCCGTATGCGTGCTTCTAAACATGAATTTCCGACAATAACGACTTACACCATACCGAACTCGACTGTCAACTATGGAGGCATTCGAGTGCGAGCGATAGTTAAGATGTCAAACAAGTTCCGTCGTGCTTCGCGCAATTCGAAGGAATCGCGTAGCATTATCAGGAAAATCGATTTTCGCGGCATGCATCGGGTGTCCTGTCAAAATCTAAGTGTATGCCTCGTATTCTAGCTCTGCGATTAGATCTCTTCTTACAGTGTTATAATCAGATACTAGGTATGTGCTATTCATGATTTTGAAAATTGACATATAATATAATTCAATCAATATTTGTTTTTAATAGAATTACAATAAAATGTATCATAATGATTATTATAAACTTAATCGAAACTATAAGATATTCTGACATATTCTTTGCAAACTAAAATACTTCAAGAAAGTTTTTGGAAAAAATAAATTTAAAAAATATTTGCAAATTTTTTGTTCTGAGTAACAATTTTTAATAAAATACAAAACATAAAAATTTAAGAGTAGTTAATTACGGATTACGGTTAATCGGCTAAAGATGTAGTGATCGCGTGCAATTACTACATCTATGCGTGATTCACAGACAGGTTTAATCATACTTTTGTACAGAGTGTCCTCTGTACAATATAGAAATGTACTGAAACTAATATACATATTAACAACTATGATTTTTAAACGTAAAGAATAGAAAAAAATATAAAATATTTTTTAAATAGAGGACATTTGGCAGTTTTATTTACATATAAAATAAACACGATTTTTGAAATATTTGTATTATTCAATTACATGTTTATAAATATCAAAAATATGAAATATCATCCATATTAATGATATATATTTCGGAAATTTAAAAAAACTACATTTAGCATTACTTTTACTACTACAACAAAAAGATGTTAAATAAAGTTTTTTAAATTTCTGTTTTTATTTCATATGTGAATAAAACTACCAATGTCTTCTATTAAAAAATATTTTATTTTTTCTATTCCCTGCGTTTAAAATTGATTAGTTTCAGCAATTTTCTATCAAACATTCTCTAATTAGTCAGTTTTAAACCTTTATGTTTCGAAAACTATTGCTCGAAATAAAAAATACTTTTTTAACTTTTCTTTTTTTTAATTTTTTTAACTTTTCTTAAGAATCATTTTACTGTGGTATTTTGATTAAATCTGCATATATACATATAATTGTATTTAATATTGTTATATAATTACTGTATCCCTTCTAAATACTAATCAAAAAGTAAATTGCAAGCAGTTTTAAGTTAGATAATCGTCCACTATTACTTTACTTGCTATGATACAATTAATAACGCGAAGACACGCAAAGAATCCGTTACTTTTATTTCTCATTTTGAGGTGCTCTTAGCTGTTACATTAAGGAAAGGCGGGGGTATATAAGAAGCAAGATGTAAAACGGTAGAGTGATGATCGATAAAGATGTACTTGGTTTATGGGGTTGTCTGTATGGACGGGGGCCGGCATTTAGGAATTTATATTAAAATATGTAAATCTATCGGCGCGGGCATATTTGAAAACAGATAAATTATGCCGGCCGTGTATTGCGTTCCCGCGGTAAAATATCGACACTGCGGCGTGGCGGTGTGGGAAGGGATTGAGGCTAACAGGCGGAAGCGGAGTTCCTCGCATAACGGCACGTTCTGTCGACCAGTAGAAATGCGATTTATGACGATCATTGTGTAACGATCATAAATTATCTCTTTATTTACGCAGGATGGCTAGCGTTCACGCTATCATTGTTTTTCCGGGCCTTTAGCGTCTTCCTCAAATAATAACACCTGATGCTTCCAAATTCTGTCGCTTCGTTTAGTTCGTTTACATTTTGCAATGATGAGTTTATCTCGCAAGTTTAACACTGTCAGGTACTTGTCTGCGCAGTGCAAATGCGAAATTAAGTATTTTACATTAAGCCAAGCTATTCTAATCGGTATAGAGATTTAAAACAAGCTTATAAATTAGAATTAATAGCAATTTGGCCTGCAAACATTCATATATTGTATATTGGCTGCTATATTTCCTTCAAAATTGAAACTAATCTCGCAAATGCCTGAATTTACCAGAGCCACCAAATATTGAGGAACAAACATCCCGATTTAACTTCCTTAAATGCGTTCGTAACTGTTTCTGACAGGGAACAACTCACCTTCTCTTCTCTGACTCGTACTCGCTAACAGTTGTTTGACCGTATTTCTCTAGTTCTCGTATTTGAATTAGTTTCAGAGTATATCTTTGGTAAATCTAAACAATTGGTGAGTACATTTAACGCTTTGAGGATGTTGAGAACTACATTCTTTGAAAATTGTTTGTTTCTTTATTCGCTGATTTTAAACCCAAAAAATGACTACTGAATCTGTTTTTTTTTTATTATATTATATATCATTATTATAAGTTTTAGAAATTGAAAATAAACGAAATAAATTGAAAAATGCAGCAGAAAATTATACATATTTATAGTTTTATACAATTTTTTTATACTTAGGTTCTTTTTTAAGAAAGAGGAGTACAGAAAAATTTAAATAATTTGATTATTAATATATTCTGGCAAAAAAACTTCGGTCTTTGTGTATGCAAATAAAAGGAATACACTTTCTCTGAAATTGGGGCGCAGCGTGACGTGCCGCGATTGAGAATTAGAAAAACGATTTCGACGTGTCAAAAGTTTCGCAGCATTTCGACTTATGTCATTAAAGCGAATATGCGAAGCGGGGAACGAATATGGCAGCTGAATACAGCAACGACGAGGAGTCAGCCGGGTCGCTAAGGGTTCGCGAGAGGGGCTCGGGGGTGGTTGGATAGGTTCGTTAGCGGAACACTGGCAGTGCAAACATGCCCGCTTAAACCGACTGCGTACGTGCGCCGATGCGGTGTCAGATTTGAAGTGGTTCGCGGTGACGGCGTGCACGTGACGCGTTGGAACGAAACGCGAACTGCGCGCCTTCACCTACGATGCTGAGGGAACACGACTGTTCGGTATTGGCCTGTACCACACGTTGGGCTGAATATCGAGCGAGCTTGTCTGTTGACTTATTAAAAGCCGACTGAAATTGGAGCGAAGGCGGAAAATTCGATTTTCGGGATTTCGGCCGATTTCCGCGTTCATCGGAGTGGTGCGGTGACCTCAATTATTCTGCCACGAATGAAAGCTATTTTCCCGGAACAACTATACTGTGCGGTTTCTCTCAAGCGTACCCGAACATATTCCTGATAGACTTAGGCAATGACAAAATTTTTTGCAAAGGTATCATTGCTACAAGATTTGATTATTTGCGAGAAAGAAAAAACATATGCATATGTATAATGTTCTTTTCCTTAATAGTGAAAAATCGGATATATTATTTAAAATATCATTTTATGATTATTAGAGAATATTTATAATACATTTTCATGAGTCTAATTAATTTTTGATTATCACAAGATTCAAGGAATGTTCTTATAAATCTTTTTAATAAAGTAAAATATATTCAGCAAAATACAAAATTTGGATATTTTCTTAATTATTCTGTAATTTTTGAAAAGCTTGATTTTTAGAAACACATGACACTGTGGAACCACAGTGATAACATATCTGATTAAGAAAAATTAAATTAAGTACGTTGTTTCCTCTTAATTGTTCATCTTTTCATTAAAAATATTTTTTTTATGCACGAGCTAATGTATAATATGTGTAATATGTATAATAAATGGCATATACATGTAGCAGTTAGAACGTCGCAGCTGCAGTAGCTGGAGTGCGTATTCTTGTTCGGCGATCCGCTTAATATATACGGTCTAAATCATCACTGAGAGAAATAATTTTGTTATAGGAACAAATCAAGGAAAAGCAAATGTAATATTTGTAAAAACCGATCGATT
>NW_017259254.1:2440788-2457857 GCF_001594045.1 Atta colombica | reverse complement strand
TATATATATATATGTATATATAAATAAAAGGCATAGCGATTGCAGGATCCCAATTATAAGAAATTGACCAATTCTAATCAAGTATTCTCCCTACATTTGACTGCTTGGTCGGTTTCCTACTTAAGACTCCACGATCATCTACGAATTCTATATAAACGAATCTAAAGTCTATCCAAAAGATAGATTAGATTCTATATAGTTTGCTTCTTATTAATAATTAGTTGATATATCAGACTAGCAGCAAACACAGCAACAAAATTTCTTGTCACATTTACTGATCGGCTAAAGGTGGTTTGCTAAATTAACAAAATCCTTTCTCTTAGTGATGCACGTTATCTCGCGTTCCGACATCCCTCAAAGTCTACGTTTCTTCCTTAACATTGTCGTTGCTACTGTTGTCATACTCCTTGCTTAATTCGCATTTGCGAATCTGCAAAGCGGAGAAATTGCAGAGTAGTTTCTTCTCTTTTTTTCCCGAATGAATTTAATTGTGTCTGCGCGATATGCGTCCAATTTGATACAATTCAGGCGCGATGCTGAAGGGTAAATTAGAACGTTGTGAAGCAATTGATATATTAGGTATGGGAAATAATAAGTTGACAAAAAGATTGAAATCCGCGAGAGAGGATTGCAACTCGCGCGGTGGGACCTTGATTTTTCATTTTGTATTACAAGAGGCGTATCTTGCAGAATGAATATTATGCACTGTGGTCTTGTCGAGGTGAGCGCGAATCTTTCGCCTCCGTTATAAATCCACTCGTTCCATCCGTCTGCATCTCGGCGACATTCATGAGGGAAAAAGATGCGCATAATGTTATCAACGCATTCCCGACATGGCCGTGCATAGTTTAATCCACTGCGACGCTGATCCCCGCGGTACAGGATGAATTCCGTCTCCTCATCGTAGCGGTTGCGAGTAATATTGGACGAGGCTAAAACGAGAACTCTGAAGGATCATTTGAATAATGTAGATAAGTTTACTTCACTTGGAAAATACAGAAACAAGAAAGATGGCGATTTCTCTCAGAGAAAACATGCGCGCGCCATGGTTTTAGTCCGTTAAGAAAATACTGTCTATCGCGGAAACGCAATCTGGCGAAATATTAAATCGAGAGGATTTCACTTCGCGAAATGCGTTGTTTTAAATTAAAACAGCAAGTATATAACGAACATTTGTACAATTAAAAATACGTCTTTCTATTTTTACTGGCTTTGAAAAACAATGTACAAGTTTACATAAGATTATAGTTTGTATAATGCTGTTTAAAGAGACCAAAATAAATATGACAATAATGCTCGAATGTACAATGCGAGTTATAGAGCGGAAAAAGATCATAAATAATGATGATGCGTTACACCAATTATTTTGCATTTATGTATCTCCGGGTGGAGCTTCGCTGCTTAAGCGGATGGTCGCGCTTTTGAAGTCAATGAATAAACAGGCAAACATTAGAGAGCGTCAAATCTATTGAGCGCGATGCATTTGCAATGTGTATTGTGGAAATTGGTATTATCCATTTCATTCGGAAATAACATGGGCGGATAAGAGAAATTCTATTATTGGTTAGCAAGCACCAGAGGTTTATGTACTCCGCTTTATGCGATAACGAAGATTATACGAATTAATTTGACTTTGCAAACGAATACACGACTGAAATTATTCACCCACGCGGCTGCATATGATTTAAATCTGACGATAATCCCTAAGGATCATCCGAGAATTTTCTATCGTGTAACAAACGGTGATTTTTGAAATTGCGAAAATACTAACAATTGCAAACGTGATCTGTTTGATTAATAATAGTTTCAAATTCAAAAAGGGACAGTTTGCCCATCAGGATATCGGATCGATGATTACACGCATTGACAAAGTATTTATATTAACTTTATAAATAATTGGAAATTGATAACTGTTGTAATATTTGTGCAGCATTGAAAAATTTCCTTTTTTTTCTTTCTATTTTTTTCTTTTTTATTTTTCTTTAATTCTTTTTATGTTATGTTGTTTTAATTATTCTAATTTGCTGCGTATAATTTTATAGATATATTTCCACTTGAATTATTGTAAATTGGTTCAAGTGGAAATTTAATAGTTGTGCTTCTTTTTTTCTGCCAATATCTAAATAGCGTTTATACGAATTGATGTATGATTTAAAATATAAAAGTTTATAAATTTATACAAAAAAGGAGAAAAAGAATAAGAATTTATAAAAATATTAATTTTTCTTTCTTTTATAGATATTTATTGTTTCATCTATGGAAAAAATTTCTCAATATGCATGTGGAAAATATATACTGCATAATATAAGATAACAATATGGCCTATTTAAATAATTTTTGCTATGTTCAACATAAATTAAAAATTGTTAGATTCAAAAAAATTGTCAGATTCAAAATAGCCAGTAATTTTAAAATTTAAAGATATACAATATATTATACAATAAGTTACAAAAATATTTACCATTTTCCGAGCAATAATTTTTAAGATAAAGGTTTACAACTGGCTAATTACATATTACGGTTAAATGATTGCCTGTCCATAAGTCATGCATCGATAATTAGTAATCATAGATAACTACTATGGACGGGCAGCTATTTAATCGTAAGTGTAATTAACCAATTGTAAACCTATATCTCAAAAATTATTGCTCGGAAAATGGCAAATACTTTTTTAACCTATATTTTTATTTTATTATTTTTGTAATTTATTTCTTCAATTTCTTGCTATTTTGATTCGCGAATTTTGAAACAATCTTTTATAACATCTTTATGATTTAAAATTATTATTCGTCTCTTCTAATTTTGAAATATATATATATATAAGTTTCCTTGTTTTTTAATTAAAAATAATAAAATTAAGAATCAATATTCCAAGAGAAACTTTAATTATGTCTTATTATATTGATTGAACCGTTACGTTATTACTGTTGAATCATAATAATTATTTGCATATTCAAAAACGTAATTATTAAACCATTCTATATGCGCATAAGGAAAACCACATAACGATCAATTTACTCGTTATATCACTATATATGTAAGAAATAGCGCTGAAATTTCCATCCGCAATTGAATGGGGACAAAGCGAACGCTCGTAATTCCACGTATGATATTTCCCCGTTGGCAACGATAGAACTCCATCAATGTGTATGGACGAAGAGAGTTATTATGACCAGACTATCGTTATTGCCGCAAACGACATCGTGTGGCTCCCGCTTACTTCATATTCAACCGTTCGCATAGGTGGACGACAAGGAGATGACACTGTTAACGACATCGCACGAGCGTCTTCTCCATAGGGTGTGCTTAACTCCGGCACTCTCTGTTGTCGGAATCGTTGTTACGACGAGGCGTATCCGTACGTAATGACGTCGGTCGTGATTTAAACGATATATCAAGCCGCCAGTTCCGCGGCGCGTGTGTCGAGGCATTATCGTCGTCATTACGGCCATTATCGCGGAACGATAGCATCCATCCCGCTCCTTCCCACGTTTTCACGTGCTCACTCGCCATCAGGCTTCGACTCAGTCGCGAAAATCAAGTTATATCAAGCGCTTTATTAGCGAATCTCAACATAAATGGTGTCTCGACAGATCCATCTGTTTCTTAATCCATGGGAAACGATCTCGCAATTTTTTGATTAATCTTACGTATCTTTTCATTGCTACATAGTTTGTCTAATCATTGAAATTATCACAAAAATATTTTTCTAACAAGTAGAATCGAAGAAATATTTCTTTGATTCTACTTGTAGATATAATAATAGATATAATACTTTAATAATTAGAGAATGTTGATGTATTTAATAGGCGAGTGTTGCTCCATTGCGTAGCAAGATGCATCTTAACTTGATATTCATATTTTTATACATTATAAGTGATTATATAGTTAAAAGTAGCAAACCTTATTGCTTAAGAAAAATTGTCTTGATTAAAATTGTCTTACACTAAACTCTCTTATCACATTTGAAAGATGTTTGACTTTTTCTCTTGTTTTTTTTGGATTTTTATCACAATCTTTCTTGATTGGATTGCAAAACCTTGAAAAGAATATCATATTACGTAAAAAAAATTATAAAATATCTGATGAAAAGCCTTTCTATACAGATTATTTCTTTAATTTAAAAATTTAGCTGTTACATTATTACGATATAACTTAAACTTTCATATAGAAATTAGTGAACATGTATGTGTATGCATATATAGGTATATTTGTAGAGTACAATTGTATGCAGAGAACTATTATACATATACTATTATGCATATTAAACTTGAAAATTATATATTTGTGGTTTTTCTATCTATTGAAATTTTCCAGACAACCATACCTAATAGCTTCTACTTCTAGCGAGTCAGTTTTTGTCAGAATCGCTATAATTATCTTTTTATCTTTTTAATGTTTTTCCATTTATAATTCATAAATGACTTAATGTAACCGTTTCACCTTTTGCATCGATCATTTTAAACATTACTCAGATATCTATTTGTGTGTAATTGTTATATGTAATTTTCAAGCAGGTTGGCAAAATTCCACTTTTTTTTTATCAAAGTCAAATTTTTTGTCAGTAATAAAAATTATTTTTCGGAAAAAAACGAATTAATAAAACTGATCTTTTTTATTAAAAGCAATAAAATAAATTTTGTTATGGATTCGTCAATTTTGTATTTTAATTTGATAATCTAGTATCACTATTCTAATTTAGCGTCAATTGAGAGTGTATTAAATTTAAGCTTTATTCAAAATAAAAAGAAATGCATAACAGATAATCGACACAATAAATCGAAAAATCGTAACAAATAAGTTGTAATTGCACAAAATATTGCATAGTAAACACGAATCATATTTAAATTGGAAAAATTTTTAATTTTGTTGGTATATTTTTCTCATAAAATTAAAAATTAAGATCAAATTTAATAACATTTGTGTCATCTCCAAAGTTTTTGTTTTAAAAATGTATTTCACATATTAATATGAATTAGAAAGAAAACTTTATTATAAGATGGTTTATTAATATACCACGATTTATTTCGTTTTTCTTTCAGCTATCGTTTGATCAGTATAATTTATAATAATTAAAATAAAAATTTTTTATTCCACATATATACATATTATTATACATATTATTATAGTTATTTTTATAATTATTTTTATAGTTTTTGCTCGTTTATACTCTATTGGAAATTCCAAGTGAAATTCGGAATTTGTCGTGGTTTTCTACCTATTGAAATTTTCCAGACAACTTTATCTAATAGCCTCTACTTTTAGCGAAGAATGAGTCAGTTCTTGTCAGAATCGCTGTAATTACCTTTTTATCTTTTTAATGTTTTTCTATTTATAATTCATAAATGACTTAGTAATGTGACCGATTTCACCTTGTGTGTCGATTATTTTTTAAACATTTCTTTTAAACATTTATCTTGAAATACTGCGATTTTACAGCTCATTTTGTGGCAAACTAATGCAAATGACGGTTGCGAATAGAAGATACGCAAATAAGTATATGTTTTAATTGAAATACCGTTTTTACAAATTTATGACTAAATTTAATATCGCTGCAATGCTTATGCATGATTATAAGCTTTTATAAACTTAATATTATTTTCGACTTGGTAGTTATTCTTGGAACGCCAACTACGAGCTGTGTGTCGTACTTACAGACAATTATAGATCGTTGGGTTGGTAAAACCGCAGTCGTTACCGATGTTGAATTTGAGTTCGAAATGGTCCGACTTGGGTGAAACATACTCTTTATACATGTTCTTCTAAATGGAATAAAACGGAATGAATATGATTGCTCTGAAAAAAACATTAACAAAACTTTTGATTCATTAATACCAGGTATGTAAGTATGAAACAGGAATTTTTAAATAGAAAATACACGTTTATTGCATGATAAAAAATATTTTATTCGAAGTATTGCCCATCGGTAGCTATACATTTTTTCCACCTGTTTGACAATTTGTGGCCACGCCAAAAAAATTGTTGCTCTTTTGAGCCAAACTAGTCATTTACATCTTCGTAAGAAGTGAAGCGCTGCTGAGCAAGCGTGTGTCCCATCGATGCAAATAAGTGGTAATCGGACGGAGCCAAGTCTGGTGAGTAAACCGCATGCGAAAGTATTTCCCAATCGAATGTCTCAATCGTTTCCTTAAACTTTTTCTGTGTGTGATGGTGCATTATCATGAAGCAAAATCACTTTGTGTTGCTTTTTTTGATATTCCGGTCGTTTTTCACATAAAGCTTGATTCAAATTGTTCATCATTTGTTGATCATTTGTTGTTGGTAGCGTTCAGTATTAACGGTTTCGCCAGGTTTTAGCAGCTCATAATAGATCACAGCTTTTTGATCCCACCAAACACAGAGCATTGTCTTCATAGCGATTTGGTCTTGCAGTCGATGTCGATGGTTCGCCTGGAGTTACCCATGATCTTTTACGCTTAGGATTCTTAAAATATATCCATTTTTCATCGCCAGTCACAATTCGATGGAGAAATGACTTTCTTTTGTATCTGGCGAGCAGCATTTCGCAAGTGGTTTTTCGGTTTTCCTGCTGTCTTTCATTCAGTTCATGTGGAATCCATTTTCCCATCTTCTGGATCTTTCTCATGTATTTCAAACATATGGAGACGGCTTCTCGTGTCTCATTCAATTGATCCGCGAGTTGTTGTTGAGTTTGAGCGTCATCCTCATTTAACAATGCTTGCAATTCGCTGTCTTCAAACTTTTTCGGTGGTTTTCCACGTTCTTCGTTTTTCACGTCAAAATCGCCACTTTTGAATTTTTTAAACCACTCAAAGCACTGTGATTTACCAAGAGCATGCTCACCGTAAGCTTCGATAAGCATTCGATGCGATTCTGCAGCAATTTTCTTCAAATGGTAACAGAAAATCAATGCTGTCTGCAAATCGTTTCCAGGCACAAAATTCGACATGTTCAACGCTATTACAAATTATACTGTTGTATAAAACTTGTATTGTTGTGAGTTGAAAATCTTTGTCAGATGTCAGAACAAGGAAATGGTGTCAATGGCGCTGTCTGACGGCAACTACATTGACAGCTATGGTAAATTCTGGTTTTTTTATTTTTATATCAGGTAAAAGTAGCAAATCTTATTGCTTAAGAAAAATTGGCTTGATGATTAAAATTGTCTTGCACTAAACTCTCTTGTCACATTTGAAAGATATTTGACTTTTTCTCTTGTTCTTTTGGATTTTTATCACAATCTTTCTTAATTGGATTGCAAAACTTTGAAAAGAATATCATATTACGTAAAAAAAATTATAAAATATCTGAAATTTCTACACAGATCATTATTTTGTTCTTTAATTTAAAAATTTAGCTGTTACATTATTACGATATAACTTAAACTTTCATATAGAAATTAGTGAACATGTATGTATATATAAGTATATTTGTTAGAGTATCAGTCGTATGCAGAGAACTATTATACATGCAGTATCAGTCGTATGCAGAGAACTATTATTGAAATAAACTTATAAAACAATAAACTTGAAAATGATATATTCGTGGTTTTTCTACCTATTGAAATTTTCCAGACAACCATACCTAATAGCCTCTACTTCTAGCGAAGGATGAGTCAGTTCTTGTCAGAATCGCTGTAATTACCTTTTTATCTTTTTAATGTTTTTCCATTTATAATGTAATAATTCATAAATGACTTAATGTAACCGGTTTCACTTTTGCGTCGATTATTTTTTAAACACATTCTGTGGATTTATCTTGAAATACTACGATTTTATAGCGCATTTTGTGGCAAACTAATGCAAATGACGGTTGCGAATAGAAGATACGCAAATAAGTATATGTTTTAATTGAAATACCGTTTTTACAAATTTATGACTAAATTTAATATCGCTGCAATGCTTATGCATGATCATAAGCTTTTATAAGCTTAATATTATTTTCGGCTTGATAATTATTTTTGGAACGCCAATTACGAGCTGTGTGTCAGACAATTATAGATCGTTGGCTTGGTAAAACCGCAGTCGTTATCGATATTGGACTTGAGTTCAAAATTCAACTTGGTCCGACTTGGGTGAAACATACTCTTTACACATGTTCTTCTAAACGGAATGAATGTGATTGCTCTGAAAAAAAGATTAGCAAAACTTTTGATTCATTATGATAGTCAACGAATAGCTTGCACTATACTTACTAATGCTATTTGTTAACTTTGCTATATTATTTACAAATAGCGAGTAGGGCATATATGCTGATTATCTTATCTTTAGTTTTTGATGTAAGAACTGTTTCAAATATTTAGGTTCTCAAGTATTACCGTTAAATTTCATGATATTTTTTGTATTTCCCCCTCTCTCATCCTAAAGCAGTTAAAATTTTCGCGTTTTCTATTTGTATTAAAGATTTTTTGAACTCCTTGTATATAAAACCAATATTTCTTACTTATCATATGACTTCTCGCATCTAAATTCAAGCACTTTTTTTCGACAAGTTTGTCATCAAAATATTTTTTGCTCTATTGCAATTAATGCATCTTCATGTTCATTATTCTTTTCTTATTTCTTTTTTCTCAGATTTTTCAGACACTGCCTTCTTCTAATCTTCTTTGTGCAATGTTCTCGTTGTCCATGTTTTTCGGAAATTGTTGCAATTTTGTTGTTTAAAACTTCCATTCCCGTTTTTTTTATAATCTTTGTTTATTTCTCTGTAGTGAACAAAGCAAACAAATATTATAATTTCTAATAATACTTATAAAGAATTATTATATTATATTATATGTGTATATTATTATATGTATTTGTGTATGTGTGTGCGTGTGTGTGTGTGTGTGTAATATGTCCGCTTTTTTAGAAATTATTTATTTATACGAAAGTTATATACTATCAAGAGAGATATTCCAAGTGGGCAAAGTTATTACTCCATCCTGTATATATCTGTGTAATCATGTGTAATCTCGTTGAGTTTAGTAGCCCCACTCCTTCTAGCGAAAGAATGATTTAGGTCATGCTGGAACTGTTATGATTTTAGCGTTTAGTATTTTCCCAGCAGTTCATATGAAATTACGTCCAACGTGGACGTGACCAATTTAATCTGCTGTATCAGATAATTTTTTATCACTCTCATATCTATACTGGAATATCATATTTTTATTAGACTTTATTTTGTGATAAATTAGTACAGTTGACTACTGCATAGAAGATAGACAAGTAAGTACATACGTTAATATTGTTAATCGAAAGTATTGTTATTTCCATAAATTCATGATTGAGTTTAATATCATTGCGATTGTGAATTAATGCTTTACCCTTTTTAGAAGCTTGATATTTTTGACTTAGCAACTATTAGTGACATGTCAACCGCCAGCTATGTTCAACGCAGCAAAAATTTTTCTGAGAAATATTTTATCTGTTAGATTAAAATATCGCATAAATATTACAAAATTCTGTGATAGCTCTGACAATGAGACAATTCTGAAATAACAAAATGTTATTCTTGCATTTAAAATCTTATAAATAGATTAAAAAATTATTAAAAATCTCAAATATTTCTAAAATATATCAGAAATATTGCTAAAAATTTATTAAAATAATTTTGAAATCTTAGAAATATCAGAATGATATTTAAATAAATTTTTACACTAAGCTAAACGAAACTGTATTTTCGAAATATATTTTATTTACTTTTATCTTGGACTGTCTCGGAGATTCGCTTTAAAAAAATTATCTCACTCGAACGCTGATGAAAAATTTCATCATGCTGCGTTTTTTATTCTGTGTTGCATGTTTTTTTATTTATGAGAAAAAAATTCCGTCCATCTAACAGTGTAAAGCACTAATCTTCAAGTTATTATGTATTTCAGAAACATTTCTATTGCAATATTTCATATAACATATTGCAGATTGTTGCATATGAAATATGAAAGATTGAAATATTTTAAACTTTTTTGAAAGCTCTCTTTTTGCAATAATTGATGTTACATAGGGTCGTACTTGCAGACAGGCAATTATGGATCGTTGGCTCGGTAAAACCGCAGTCGTTACTGGTGCTGGATCCGGCATTGGTGAAGCAATTACACATGCTCTTCTGCAAAACGGAATAAACGTGGTTGCTCTGGAAGTCCAGAAAGGAAGATTAGCAAAACTCGATGCGGAATGTAAGCGGGAAGGTTTCCCGGGCAAGTTATATACTATATGCTGTGATATAACTCACGAGGATGAAATCGATGCAGCATTCTTACATATCGAGATATTAGGTGGTGTTGATATTATGGTCAATAATGCTGGCATTATTGCATCATCACCAGTAATAGGTATGATGATTGATATCACGTATTACACATATATTACACATATATTATTTATTACATAAAGAATCATTTAAATAAACATTGTTCTTATCAGTTTTTTTATCAGTAATGAGTATTTTATGGCTAACTACAGAAATATAATATGTGTTATACATTTTATCATAATATTACGCAGTTTTATATTAATTTGAAACTGATGAATATAGATACGTTTACAAAAATAACGTTTAAGAAAATAACAAATATGGTAACTTGTTTAAAGGATCAACATCGATATATGTTCATTTACATATAGTATTCGTCTGTCTACGTTTAATCAAAATGCTTGAAAAATTCAAAAACCGAATAAATGTCTAAATGTAGTTTAGATTCATTAAGTGCTATTATATAAGTTCGCTCAAAACAGCGGCTTTTTAAGTCAAAGATATTAATTATTGCGCTAGAAAAAAAAAAAGATTACTTTTATTTAACACTGCATGTGTTTTTCGAATGAATTGGGACTTTTACTAACGGCATTGTAAAACCTTTGATCTCCTCTATTATGTTGGTTTATTAAAAAAAATTTCATAAATTACATTTGCAGAGAGTGACAGGAAGACATTTGAAAGACTATTAAATATTAATGTCCTCGCAGTCACTGTGTGTACAAATAAAGCAGTGCATTTGATGCTCAAACGAAACGTTGAAGGACATATTTTCAATATCAACAGGTACTGATTCTTACGTTAATAATGATTGAATAAATCGCCATAATTTTTTAGAATAAATAAGTTTGTAAAAAATAAACATTTTTAAAATTTTCCATAAATCATAAATATCAATAAAAATTGCGAAAAATCTTTTTAGAAAATTAATATTAGGTGTACAACTTTGCTTCTGCCGTTTTCCTATAAATGGCTTTAGCGGTAAGTGGTGGTCGAAATAAATAGATCACAGACGTCAATACAATAAACTTGGGCATCTATCAACATAACCCCATAGAAACATTAGTCGATTTGTGTCTGCATTATAAAGTTATTCTCGATTGAAAATGTCAGTTTACGAGCCAAATTCTCGTCAGTTGCGGGAGGTTTTAATTTTTTGCTTCAATATGAAGAAATCTGCGGCTGAGGCTCATCGAATGCTCTCAAATACTTATGGTGAGGCCGCTATTAGTGAAAGAACGTGTCGTGAGTGGTTTCAACGCTTGAAGAACGGTGATTTTGACGTCCAAGGTCATGCTCTGTATTTGGTGGGACCAGCTCGGCGTAGTGTATTATGAACTGTTAAAACCGACTGAAACAATCACAGGCGATCGGTATCGAACGCAATTGATGCGTTTGAGCCGAGCATTGAAAGACAAACGGCCGCAATACAATGAGAGACACGATAAAGTGATTTTGCAGCATGACAATGCTCGATCCCATGTTGCGAAAGTGGTCAAGACATACTTGGAAACGTTGAAATAGGAAGTCCTACCCCACCCGCCGTTCTCCAGACGTTACTCCCTCTGACTATCACTTGTTTCGATCAATGGCACACGGCCTGGCTGACCAGCACTTCCGGTCTTATGAAGAAGTAAAAAATTGGATCGATTCGTGGATAGCCTCAAAAGATGACCAGTTTTTTCGGGATTCGTACGCTATCCGAAAGATGGGAGAAAGTAGTGACCAGCGATGGACAATACTTTAAATCATAGATGTATAACCAGTTTTTTACAATAAAGCCTCGAATTTCGGAAAAAAAAACGGCGGCAAAGTTGTACACCTAATAAGTAATATTATATATTACTATTATGTTATAAGTAATTTTTACTTAATGTGCAATTTATGTTTAATATTGATTTCTTTGATGTATAGTGTTTTGAGCCATTATTTACCATTGGAAAGTATGCCTGACTTTAATTTATATCCCGCTACTAAGCACGCATCTCTTGCTCTGACTAATACAGTACGAGGAGAAATAGCGAAAATTAAGGCTCCTATTCGAATTACCGTAAGATTATGTTTTGAGCTTTTTTCCTGTTATCTTTTTTATATTATATGTAAATGATAACTTTTAATTGATAACAAACATTAATGTACTACACCGTGCGATAAAATTTAACTTTTTTCCTAGGATATGAATACTCATTTTGATGTATTTTTGCTCATTGAACACGAATCCGTTATTCAAATTTAGCTATCAAGATAGAATTTTGAGAAAAAAATGTCATGTCAGAGGGGGAAAAAACAGTAAAGTTGAGGATTATACAAATTTTTTTCTGAATTTTGTTAATGTCATTCATTATCAATTTTTAACTTTAAATACATTTTGTTTCGTTTCGGAATGGTGGTTTGTTTTAAAAATATAAGCAATTTGAAAATAGCTCTTTTTCTATGTAATATGTGGAAAAGGCATTTTATTCACTGCAAAGAAAGTAAATGCTCTTTTTTTTATTTATAGTATAATCGAATCATATTAAATAAAAAAAAATGATATGAAATATAAGCAACATGAAAAATAACTATTTAATGCATTTTAAAGTTAAAAATTGATTTTGTGTAACATTAATGAAATTTTTAAAAAATTTGCTGCAATTGTAATGTTATCAAACATTGTTTCTGACCTTCTCGATTATTTTTCTCAGATTTGATTCGACATTCGATAGATTTGACATGTGTATACATATGTGTGTGTGTGTGTGTGCGTGCGTGTGTGCGTGTGTGTGTGTGCGTGCGTGCGTGCGTGCGTGCGTGCGTGTGTGTGTGTGTGTGTGTGTGTGTGTGTGTGTGTGTGTGCGTGCGTGCGTGCGTGCGTGCGTGCGTGTTGTGCGCGCGCGCGCGCGCGCGCGTGTGTATATGTAGAAGAGACTATTTGACATGAAAAAAAAAAATATTGAGCAGTGTTATTATATATTTATAATATTGATATATTGACGAAGTTTTGCGATAAGAGAAAAACTGCAGACGAAATATATTTCTAATAATAGACACTTTGTAATCAATAAAATACTAAAAATATGATTGGATATAACAGTGATCATTGTTTCTGTATATCAGCATAATGTCATGTTATCATGAAGTTTATAATATTATTTTTGTATATAAAACGTTGCTAGACACTCTTCTTTTTATTAATGCAGATAATTTTTATGGACTCTGACTTATTTAATTTTTTCAGGGCATTAGTCCTGGTATTGTAAGCACGAACTTAGCTATAGATGCAAAAAATGATTTCATGCAGAAAGCACCAAGTCTTCAACCGAAAGACATAGCGGACGCGCTCATTTATGCTCTGGGAACACGACCAGAAGTTCAGGTTCAAATGATAGTTAACGTATTTTCTTCTTAATAAATACAGGACAATTATTTTACGCATTACTTAATTGCAGATTACGCAGATTACTATCCAGCATATCGGGGAGCTACCATGAAGATTATTTTTAATAAGAAGTCTATCAATGCATCAACAACTTTCCAAGAAATAAATTTATGCTGATAATAAAGTGAGCTATTTAAGATTTACAGTGATTAAGCTTTCATGCTTTATATTTTTTAAATAAATATAAAATTTTGTATATCCAAGTATTATTTTCTTTGTATCTTAATATTATCTACGTTTCATTTAATAGATTTGCTAATCTAATTTTATTCAATGTATCTCTCTCTTTATCTATTTTTAATTAAATAGATAAGTATAAAAGTAAATAATGTAATCTAAGATCCGAGATACGAATTTTATATAATTATATCTGTATTATCTATAATATTATAATTTATCGAACGAACAATTTAATCTTGTGAATTAAATCTGACAAAAAATAATGAAAGCTGTTTCATGTTTCGTATCGGTATCGCATACTTGGAAATTGTTAATCATGTTTGAAGAATATTTTTCACATATAAGAATTATCTATGCGTACCCACAGCATCGTTATTTCTCAGATCCTTGTCTTTTTCTCTTTTATCAAAGGTCATGTTCCCTTATGCAAAGAACGTCTTCGTGAGTTACCTAGCTCAAAGAAAAGATTCCAGGGTCCCCGGAGGTTGAATGAGGTTGACGTATTGAAAAAGGGCGATGCTCTTTCTCACAGACCAAAGGAACGAACGCTCGATCTCTGTCGACTTAACGAGACAACGAGCACTGCGTTGTCTTTCGCAAACGATATAAACGCATTCTTCGATTCCGTCTTTAACTTGGTTTTTTTCCTGACATTTGTCAGGAACTCTTTTCTCGAGCGAAGCACGCAGATAATTAATTTGCTTCTTTCGAATTTCCATGAGCTTTACAAAGTGTATATTCTTTTATTTAATATTTCTATATTATTTCTATTAGTTTAGGAAAATGATAAAACGTATAATATTGGTGCATTTATGACAACTTATTGCTTCTTAACTTGTTTACAATAAATAACTTCGTCTATTCTACCATATATAAATTTGTATTTTCAATTCCTCAATTTTCTAGATAATATTGTTTACTATACAATCTAAAATTGATATTATTCATATTATGATATATAAAATTATTAATAAAGGAAAATATTACGTCAATAAAAAAAACATATATGCTACTTTTTATAAAATAATTATTTATTATTATACACGCACTGAGAAATAAATATATATTAAATTCTTCTGTGAGTACTTTAAAAAACACTTGTGCATTTTATCGATTATTTTTTCAAATTCAATCTTTAATGTATTACGAATGTTTTACTATATTTGAACACATAAGATATTCGGCCGCCTCCAAAGCAAATGCTTGTATACAACGAATCTCTCCGGTATTTTTGCGAGCCTCGACAGAACAAGTATTAAAGTCGGTTTAATGTAAGTTCATGTCTGACCGTCGTGGCGATTCACCACGGACCGCTTAGACTGTGCGACTAAAAGTTTCAGTACCGAATACGCGTGAAGACGAGACTGAAGCTCGCTAAAGCTTTCGCGGCTCGCCTGCTGACTCTGCTGTACGTCTTATCCGCACAGCAATCCAAACTTTGCTAAGTCAATAGCGGCGACCCTCCACGGATAAGAGGCTTCTGCGTCATGCTCTTCGATTAGTTTCGTTCCCGAGTCCCGGTACTACCGGCTGCGGAAACTTACGAGTCGTCACGACCGAGTGGTTTGTCTTTCTTCGTCTTCAACGATGGCTTCTTCCGTTACTTCACCCTTTTATACTTCACCACGTCGGCGCACCAGTTTATGAAAGAAATAAAAAGATTTTGTTTCCGTCTCCGTGGTTAAAACACGTAGTAATGGTAAAAATATTCGATTGCAACGTATCGACATTGTTATTGAGTTTTGTGACAGATCGCGACATTTGGTCCCTTCATTGTCTATGGAACTTATAGTTTACAGAGAATCACAATCTTCATCACCTGTACAATCTTTCAATAGCGTGTTCTTAAAATCAATTAAATTCATATTACATGATATATATATTAGAACAATTTATATTAGCTATTATATGTGCAAAAATCATTTAATTCTTTTAAATAAAAGGTTCACAATTAATCCTAAATTAATCATTTTCACATTACTAAGTTTACGAACCAAAGCACAAAATGATGTTTTTAAATTTAAGACGGATATGGACTTGTCGTATCGTATCTCGTGCGTATCGTATTATCACAACTTAAAATTCTGATATAGTCGCCGTGTTCAAATGGCAGACGAATAGCTAGTGCTATTTTGAGCAGTTGAATGTAATTGGATTTACAAATAAGAATTATAATTAAAAGTTAATTAATGCTAACTAAAATTCGAAATGATAATAGATAAATTACATATTTGATATGCAAAAACGCGAAATTTTAAGAAAATAATTGTTGTCCATAGCCATATCGAAATAATAATTTATTCCTGTTACACTTCAATTCTTGTTTTACGTACATAAATTGCGGAAAATTTCGAAGAACACAGCTATTAATCCAACTGTTTTAATTATATATGAATCTGTAATTGTGAATATTAATTGTAGGGTTTTACAATTATCAGTTGATCGCGTTTTAATTTAAGAAATAATAATTAATAAAATAAGAGATTGTAGATATTGGCTTGCAGCGTTCAGCAGAGAAAGCAGTTTTGCAAATGTTGTAAAATTTTTTAATGTGATTGATGTATACATTTAAATCTATAATTAAATCTATAATTAAAAAGCAACAACCATTCATATTGAAGAATTTTGCAACAGTTACAAAGCTGCTTTCTCTGCTGAACGCAGCCATTCGCACGCCTACGAGCAAGAAGATAGTACATACATACATACAGTGAGTACATAAGTATTCGTATAAAGAAAATATTTTTTAAAAAAACTTTATTTTTAAAAAGTAAATATTATTCAGCGAGAAATGAGTCATCGAATTGATCAAATTGATGTCGAATCGATATAAATTTGATGATTTCAATATCAATTTGATGTCGATTCGACGTTTAATTAATGATTATTTCTTGTTGGAGTAATAATAAACAATTTATTCATAAAGAATAAAATAAACTGTATGTTTCTTAAAATATATATACCAAAATGATGTTTATTAATTATACAAAATATATAATCCAAAAAAGAAACGAAAATTAAAAATTGTATTGTTTGAATGCTCAAAAAATATTCGTACAGACGAGAAATTTCTAAAATCAAGAATACATGTAAAGCTTGTTTGTTCATATTAGAACAGAATGTATTCATTATATAAAATTGCTAATTAATGTTTACTTTCTACAAATAAGGTTTTTTTTTATAATAAATTTCCTTGTACGAATACTTTTTGCTCTCGCTGAACATCAATCCGGGTTTTTTTTTAGAAATACGATTGCTA
>NW_017259254.1:2432949-2440688 GCF_001594045.1 Atta colombica | reverse complement strand
TATATATATATAACTTAATGTATCGAGGCGACAACGTATCGAAGCAAACATTTCGCATCATTTTATTACGATCAAAATCATTTTCTTAACTTAGTGAAGAAGTTTAGAATTCAACAAATCTCGCATTGCATTGCAAATTTGAATATAATTTACCTATTACTTTTCCCAAATTAAGAATGCGAGATAAGACGTGAATGATAGAATCATGGGCAGAATTAATATTTAATACAATTGAAATATCTAAGATATAGATGAATTGTGTGCGTAATGAATTTAAGAAATAAAACAAAAATGGTGCAATACAGACTACTCATCAGAGAATATTAAAAATGTAACGAATAAATTTTATCTATTTCGTAATATGCGTTAATATTTAGGCGGTTGGCTTGTGGCCTTGAGGTTTGTTTTGGCGGTCAGGCGATACGAAGTGGTACGAAGTGGCACGGGGTGACACTGAGCGACACGTCACGTTTACGCGAAGTTACTGCGCAGTCATTCTCCTCCCAATGCTTATACAAGCAGGTCGTGCGTCTTCTTCACATTTCCTTTTTGAAATCTTATTGCGAAAAATGGCAAATATAATATGAAACGTTGTACTTGATAAATACTGAGTATATAATTACTATATCTTGCACGTTAAATTTTAATTATTTATAAAAGAATTGAAATGACAATCACGGAACAGATATTTCGTACGTTTATTATTTGGTACGTATTCATTTGGTATCAAAATGTAAAATTTATTACTATTTCGCGATATTACAATAATTATTTTTGTTTAACGTAAAATTTTTGTCTGGCTTGAGTATAACTCAATTATTCTTTGAATGATATCGTATGAGTCATAAAAAAGTAACAGTAATAAATACTCATGTAAATGACGCAATTTATGCGATTTCTACTTTCACAATTAATATAGTTTATGTAATTAATAATTTAATTAATTTTTCGTTTTATGCATCTTTATGCGATCCACATAAATAATTAAGTGTAACTTTAGAACTATTTGTCGATATGAAAGAAATATTCCTCTTTTTTATTAATCTCTTGCTCATTCCATCTCTAATCATATCTTCCAGAGACACCGTAATAAGAGATTCAGCTCTTTTATCTGCACTGAATTTATTTCGCAATGATGACGAATTGACGGGTGCTTGATATTCATTTTTAAAAGTCAACTGATAATTGCATAGTAATATAAATAATAGCTGTATCTTACATTTTTCAGATGATGTTTTCCCTCTCACGAGTATACCTTGACGTGGTGAGAGGGCTCAGTATTCGGAGGATACACGAAAAGAACGGTTTTTCTTAAATATCTAAAAATTTTCCTATCTGAATGATATATTTAGATAAATTTTTAGATATTGAATAAAATCGTTCTTTTCGTGTAAAAATCAATGGGGAAGCTAACGTACCCTCGTCGCCGACGAGGGTATAATTGAAAATGAATGAACCGCAGCCGGTTCGTCGCGTCGCGCGTTTGTTTCGGGAGTGCCGTTCAAGTTATCGGACTCAAGTTATAGTCCGCGATTATAATGTATTAGTCGCGAGTGTTTTTCGCGAGTGTCCTGTGCGAGAGGATGACCCAATTCTGAGAGGAGGAGGAGGTCTGGGAGAGACATCGGACACCGGTGGAGCAATCTTGTGGTAAATACTTTTTACTTATGTAAAATTAATCTTTTTTTGCTTGTAAATCATTTTTATTTTACAATTATTTAAAAATAATAATTAGAAAAAGAGGAATTATTTAAAAATTTAAAACTTTTCGCAAACTTATTCTTTTGTTTAATTATAATTCTTACTTATAAATCCAATCACATTCAATTGCTCGAAATAATAAGCTATTTCGTCCGATTTGAACACATTGTATCAAAGTTTTATCCAGTTAATATTCGCGGATACAAGAGAGAAGTCTATTATATTCATCTTAAAAATAATCGCGCAAAAAAATAATCGTTTGTCGTTTGAATCGTAACGTACAGCACGCCCCACCATACCGTGCGTCATTGTGTTGTGCGTAACCCGCAAGGACTCCGAGCGATCATTCGGGCAGAGACGTGTGTGAGTGGAAAAGTACTGATGCGTGAAAGCTCTGATCTATAATTTCGTTATCATTTCTTAAATTAAAACGTGATCATTGTATAACTGATAATTGTAAAACCGTACAATTAATTTAATATAAGAAACCGAATATTTATTTTGAATTTATTCTGTATTACGTTATACAGATATTTTGTAACGACTGCACAATTCTCGACTTGTTTTTACAAACAGTATGTCGAATTTGATATATATTGTATGCACAAAATCTTTGAACTTTCGGTAAATTTCAATATAATTTATCGGCCTTTCAAATTATCGCAGAGAATATTGTATCAAGTAATTTCAAAATAATGAACATCGAGTATGTATTAATAATAATTGGTTCGGAAGAAGAAACAGAATATTTGGCACGAGTATTTTGTAAAACGTTACAATATTTCTGAGAATATTTTCGGATGGCCGTTACATCCAGATGTTTACGGTGCGTCGCGGCACACAGTTCGTGCTGCGTAAACAAGGTCGTCACGCTATCATTCACGCAGTAACAGTCGAGCAGGCAGGTAGCGGTGCGTGTTGCTCTGCGTATCGTCATATTACTTTTTAAAAACGATTGCGACAGAAATACCCGATTATTATCTCTGAATATTTTACGTTTATCCACTTGCGCTAATTAACTAGTATTTATAATTAACGATATCTAAGCATATTAAGATGACGAAAATAATGTCGAGGTAAATATTTTACAAATTTGTTTGAAGTTAATTATTTAAAACACGAGAATCAAAGCGATGAGAGAAATTATGGCTTTGTTACGATATTTACGGTTAATAATTATTTCTTTAATAATATTTGCATCCGATTGTATCTCATTTTCGCGCATTAAATTTTTTTAAATTATAAATGTAATTTGTTCATCGTTTTTAGATTGAAAACGTAATAAGCGAATCATCAGATCGAATGATTCAAGCGTCAGAAAGCCATGATTGACCGTTTGTTAATAATACATTTATTTAGTGAGATTTACGTGATTTCAAATATGTTGCATGATACTGAATTTTGATCGTATATTTTTGAACAGTTTATCGGGTTTTAATTAGCCATTAACTTAATTTCACTAATTATATAGGATATGAAATTATTGACACTATTTAAAAATTTTTCATTTATCAACTTTAATATTGCGATCATGGAACGGATTGATTCTAAGTTTATCAATGTTGCAACGCGAATTTAGTTTAATTAGTAACTACAATTATGCAATTAATTCGTTCGCATTTTAATATTTATAAATTACAGCACTTGTATGCTAAACTTGTTAAAATTGTCTCCCCTTTTGAGATTTGCCAAAATTCAAATTATAATACTTTATTATAATTTATGAAATGTCGCATTACAATTAATATTCTTATGTAATTTTTATCCGTGGCAATATAATAATATAGACTTTATGATTTATTTCAGAAGTGTCAGGTGATTTAGTGTTTTTGCGAGTGATTGTGCAAGACGAAGAAACTGAGAGGAGGAGGAGGCTGGGGAGGCATCAGGCGTCGGCGGAGCAACCCATGAGTGAGTTTATTATTTATTTAAATAATTTATTTTATTAACTCTATTAATTATTTATTATTTTTAAATATATGGAATTAATTTTTCTAAAATGATATTTTATTGAATAATTCTATTTAAAAGAAAAATAAATAAAAATTCAATATTTGCAAGGCTATATTAAAATATTAATTATTTTGGGGCCGACTTGAAATCATCTGGGTATATTTGTACTTACAGACATTAACATAGTTAAAACTCCGCTGCTGCGCATCGTATCGGTGAGTATTAAATTCATTTGATTTTTATTTGAGCTAATAAAATTTATGAAAGAAAATAATGTCATAAATACGAACAATATGTATGTAATTAAAAAATCAGGTTTAGAGCATAAAATTATTACGGATAAACATAATACATCATAGATTTATGACTTAATATATCATCTTAAAGAAAAAAATATTAAAGAAGAAATTACTAAATATTAAATGTAAATAATATTAAGATTAGAAACAAGACAAGTTTATGAATACATAAACTAAATAAAAAAAGAAGAGCTAATTATGGTGAAAGTTATATGTTAGATTAATACATAAATATGTTTTTGATTAAATTTATCTTAGAAAAATGACCACGCTTTCGGACCACGCTCTTGATCCAATCAATTTAAAATATTCAATATTTCTAATTACCCTAATTTAATTAGATCGTTGATTTGTTATTATTAACTCAAAATTTATAAAAATTTATTGTGGAAAATATTACTTCGATCAGAATTTGAACTTAAATTTTCTATATTTTCTACGAGAGGCAACATAAACAGTATTTGATATAACAGTATAGATTATCTTTATCGTATAAATTCTTGGATTTTGATAATAAATTGAATTATAATTTAATTTGTTATTAAAATCCAAGAATTGATAAGATATTAAAAATAATTACATTTCCATTAAATTTATTTTAAAAGATAATAAAAAAGCATTTTTCTACTATACGTGGTACACAGAATTAGGTAGTTCATGTTAAAGTTAAAACTCATCAATAATTATTATCAGCTAATTACTGCTAATTATATAGCATATAGTATCTGCGTGTAAGTCAAATGATAAAATTAGTTGGGTATCACCTGTACTATGAAAATTTATAGCTTTTAATAGATTACGTGAATTTAAACATAGATATGAATCTGAGCTTGCAAACTTTTGATACCATTCAATAACTTTAATCATTTATAACTAGAAAACTGCACTCTAGACACTTTTGCATTAGGATTTTCAGTTTTATAATTACTCTCCATAATAAGTTATAAAATATACGATTAAAGATGTCCCGTATGTAAAAGATTAAATTCTGTTTTTGTCTATTTGTTTAATTATATATGAACTGAAGCCTCTCTCTCTTTCTCTTTCCTTCTCTCTCTCTCTCTCTCTCTCTCTCTCTCTCTCTCTCCCTCTAATATCAACTTTGTCAATCAAAAGCACAATTGTACAATAATCGTCTTTTAGACAATTCCACACTGTTCTTAGAAGGTTTTAACCGAAGAACTAAAGTTTGTTCTCCTCGGCTGCCCGGTACATGCTCGATGATTAAAGACGTGACGTGACTGAAGCAATGAACGAAATGCATGAAAGAACAAAAGAGAATACGTGGCCTGTATAGAAGAAGACGTAAGTTTCTTAAGCGCGGAATGCCGAATGTCTTTCAGGATTTCTTGCGCGTGGGAGATAAAGGAGGAAAGTCTCGATGCAACGAAGTTAGTCGTGTAAGGGGTTTGTAGACCGAACTCCTTTACACCGTTGATTGCAGTCCGCGTCACAAAGACCCGCGACGAGAGATAAATGCTGTTGGCTGTCTCTTTACAAGTCCCTACTCATTAACGGCGACGATAAGTTTAACGACTCCGCCTCGGTGTTTCTTCAGTTGAGTCTTCAGGAACTGCACACGTAATTTCAAATACCGGTTGTAGCTTTTACAACAAGATCATTGCAAAAGAATCTTGTAAAAGAAATTTCGCGCAATGAAATATTTTATAATTGTATTGGATATTCAGAACGATCTCCTGACAGACATTTATTTATTTCGCGTTCCATATAGATATTAACCGTATATTAAAATATTAAGAGATAATATTTTGCTTTTCATCAATTTGTAGAAATATATTTTTGTAGAAATATATTATATTTTCTGATAATGATGACAATATTTATATTATCAACATTACATAGAGACATCATGCAATTATAATTTGTTACATTGCATTTTTATCAGATTATTAGCTTTTTATTAATTATTACGCGCAAAATAATCCCAATTATTTCTTTGTGATATTAATGGCTTTAAAGCCTTTCCCATTTATTTTTCAATAATGATGATTGTATCGTCAATGTATTTATCGATGATGACTCTCGTCAGTAATTGTTAGGTCGTTTGTACCAGAAGAAAATTGGACTTTAATCCATTAGCGGGTACGTTAAATCGTTTTCATTGGGACTCTGTTATCTATTGGTGCCATCCGGGTTTAATTGCATATAATTAAGCCGCATTTTATCCTTTTGAGCATCGAACGTGTTTATGCGCTTGTAATGATGCTCAATCTCATTACGATGTCAAAAGTGAAGCGTATTTTTACGCGTTAAATGTTCCCGCTCTACGTCCACTAAACGGCGGTCAGACTGCAGTCAGCGTGGCAATTGGAAAACGCTCGATGATTTAACCGGTAATTCGTTCACGCTTCAAAAAAGCGCTATGATATGTTATTTTATCGTATTGAGAGAAAAGTTGCGTTCATAGTTTGTATGCATGATCAATAGGTTTCCATCCGTTATTCTATCTGTTTAAATTTATAAATTTATAAAAAAAATCCCAATTTTTTTTTTTTTTCATACATCATATTTTGTTTGTAAATAGGTTTACTGACTGGTCTATATAATAAACTTATAATAAACTCTATATAATAAAAAAATCTTAAATAAAGCATAATATATGTATTTATAAATTATGAATTTGTATTTATTAATAGTTAAAAACTTATATTTAATATTATATTAAATAATATAACAATATCAAAATTATAGATGAAAAAGGGTAACTATATATACATTCATGCAAAATATGAATATTATTGCATACTGAATTTGTTTACCGTTAATTCCTATAGCAATAATAATAATGAAGTGACGCAATACAAACTTTAAATATTTAAATAATAAATTAGCAACATTACAAAATTTTTCATTCGTTAAAGTAAAATTATGGAAAATTGATTCTTGAAGAATATACAAAAATTAATAGAAATGAAATCAAAGTTGTCTATTTGAATGACAACTTCACTTTTTTTGAGAACTCTATCTTATCTAAATTGAATGATTCCCAAATTATACAGAAGTGAAAAGCAAAGCGATAAAGCATACTATCTCTTTCGTTATACACCTTTGGTGTATTCGAATACAGCAATAAGAAAACTTTTGCGAACGGGGCAACGCGCGTAGATGGGGGAACAAAAGCTATGCATAGATTTACATCGCGGACGCCGCGCTTCGATTCACCCCGTGGCAAGGAGCTTTATGGTCGTTCCAGTACTCCCGGAGGCTCAACCGCACCGATTTGTCGGAACTGTACGTCGGGAAACCGTTGAATCTTTGGGGACAAGCGAATTATTATTCAGGAATATTGATCGTTTCGAGAGTTATGTTGCCTACCTTGGTTTATCTTCAAAGAGCGAAAAAGAGTGTTAAATTCTTTTAAGAAGAAAACATGATATAAAAAATAATATAATAAGATTATAACGTTGCTTGTTGCTGATATCACATAAAAATAAAGAAATTATCAATGAAGACTTATATGTAAGAATATAGCATAATTCAGCATAATGAAAATATATGCAATTTTAAAATACGAAAAATATTTTAGAAGTGAGTCATAGACATTTACACAATTTGACATTTAATAATAATTAGATACATTACCACAGAAAGAATAGTTTGCTGAACTATCTAAAAATTTAGATACAGATTTGAAAATAGTTATGTTGGACATTGAATAATTATATTGGACACTTAAGTTAATTGTTGAATGTCAAAATTTGTTGTAATTTTGTTATCATGCTTTGTTCTACATAATTATTTGACCTAACATGATTATTTTCAGAT
>NW_017259254.1:2420098-2432849 GCF_001594045.1 Atta colombica | reverse complement strand
ATATATATATATATATATATATATTTATAGAGCGTTATATTATTTTAAAAATTTAATTGATTTTTTTATAATGCAACATAGATAAAACTAACTTATTTTTTTTATTTTGATGTGATATTTAAAAGATTGATTTATATATTTGAAAAGCTTCGTTGAAGTTTCTTTATTTACAGACTATTGCAGAAGGCTTATTTAAATGCAGTTTTGTCCGAATGGTTATCCATCGTGATGCATCAATGCGTCTTTGTACATCGTACATTTCGTGGACAATGACGAAACTGCAAAAGTTTTACATGACACAGTTTTGCAGGGATTTGTTGGCAATCTGTGGCATTCAGTCACGCAGGCTTACTGTTTTCTGTTGTTTCGGATCATCGTGCCGATTTTTTTCCGATTTCACACCATGACAGGTGTATTTTTTGATCCTTCATACAAAACCGCGCCACTTCGCTTCATTCTATGCAACATGACTTCGTTAAAACGAAACGCCGCGCCGTCCGATTGTGTCAAACTGAATTTTCGCTCGCGAGAACACCGTTAAATTTTTTGTGATGTATTCTGATCACAATAGACATAGAGGACTCCAATGCATATCGCGTGTAAGCTGTTTGTTTCTGAGATTAAACAAATTTAAAAGTTTTTATTTGCATTATTTAACTCTTACTATTATTATTTCATGTCTCAGAATATAATTGAAATACATTTGCTTGATGTGTTGCCTATATATAAACGAGCGTATATTATCCGTTATTGCATAAGTTTTAGTTGTGATTACTATTTGATATTTGAAAGGGAACATGTAATAATTCATTTATGAAAAGAGAAGAAACTTTTGTTTGATATTCCATTGAACGTGAACATTGAACAACTGCAACATTCGACGATGGTAAAAGTGATTCATGTTTGACTAGACAACTTCGATGCTTATTTTTATCGTGGCGTGAGTATTCTTTGTAAAATGTACCGCGGAGGGAGGAAAGTGTTCGCACTTCTAAAGATGAGGCAAATAATTTATTCCAAGTGAGAGCGAGAGAGCTCGTCTGTGGTGGTTGGTTGTGGATAGTGTCGTAGTGTACGATCTTAAATGAAAATGATTTCCCTGGAGAGGAAAAGCTGGGAAGGACCGCGCGACGAAGGGACAGGCTAGAGAAGGGAGAACGTCTTAGGTTAACCTCTGAGTCCCGAAAGAACCGCATCCACTTTATCGTTCATCTCTCTTCGAAAATACGAGAAGAATATAAACTCTTACGAATTAATGCTATTCTACTTGCGGTTATCCGTGAAACGAACTCATACCATTTCATTTCTTGATGGAAGAGTCTGATGGACCTTCGCTTCAAGTCTCATTTCAAAGAAATTGCTTTTGTATCTTCTTCATGAATTAATTTACGAGATATTTTGAAACAGTCTGGGCAGCATAGGTCATACTACTTATCACTATACAATAAAATAGCGTTTAAATATAATATTTATATCTACGATATTTTAGATCAAATATTAATTATGTTCTATAACGTAATTTCTTCCTTTTATTATTATCTAAATGGAATCAATTTTAAAAGTTTCTTCCTGCACATTTATGTTTAAATCTGAATAAATGTTAATAATAGAAGTTAGTGCTATAAAATAATTAGATTTTAAAATAATATTTTAAAATAATATTTTAAAATAATATTTTTACAATATACATTATTTTTAAAATATTCCATCATTTGATAATGCAATCATACATAAATTAATATTAGCGATCAAATAAAAACTTTTCGTGGCTAATTGTAAGCTTGAGATAGGAAACATTCTTCGACGATGCACCGAAAATTCAAGTTGATTCGTCTCTGCCATCAGAGGAAGGTAGAGTAGAAAATGGCGTGAGGAAGAGAGAGGCTGAGGATAGGGATGTGGAGAAGTTTGTAGAGTAAGCGCGGGTGAGCGAACGGGAAAGATGTCGGTAGGAGAGGAGAAAGGGAACGAAGGGGAGGATGGAGGCTCTCTCTCGGGGCCTATTTGTAAATCAGTTCCCGGTTGCTGGATCCTGATAAACGTCCTCGTTACGCGAAAACGTGCCGGCGACGCGATTATTTAACATCGCGATGCTAGCAAGCAAGCGACGACCGGCCACCCTCTCCCCTCGAAACATTTGTCTCCTAGTGCCCCTTCGCGCCTCGTCCACACCCGGAACACCAGAGGATGCACCGGATGCCGCGTCGTCCTCGTCGCTATATACGCGGCCCTATCTAAATTGCAAATATTCTCCCGCGAAATCACGATCGAGAGCGAAGACGGGCGAAGACGTGGCCACGATGGCGTAAAGTGTTTCGCTCTGGGAAGATGTGAAGTTTGATGGAGCGCGCTTGAATGAATACCAAATTAAGGTATCGTTAAATCGTTCGGTGAAATTGCTTGCTATGTATCGAAAGAGCAGCGAGATGTTAATAATAATGAAAAATAAAGGAACTATAGAATCGACAATGCGATAGATAATGCGAACGTACTTTAAATAAATGGTAAAATTGACAGCGCGGGATCATAGCATGCATGAATTTGATTTTTGAATGACGTGTAATTAATTTGCGCGTTGATTGATTTATCAATATTGTCCATAAATCAATGGATAATATAATTACAACGATTTATTCTCGATGAAAAAATATTTTTATTGATGTTACTATTTACAATAATTATTAAGGTTTTTTTTTACATACTATTTTTATCTAAATGTATTATACATTTTTTTATTGTTTTGTTTAAAACAACTTAATTTTCAATATAATTATTGCAGCTATAAAAATATCGTGGCATAAAAATTGTTAAATGTCATGAAATCAAAGTTGTTAAATTTTACGTACATCTCTATTTATATTTTTAATTTAATTTTCTCTATTCATATTTAATTTTCTTTGAATAAGTGACATAACAAATATCATTTTATTTTAATTATTAAATAAAATACATATGCATATATATACATATACATCTATATTAAATATACGTCATAAAAAGCTCGTGGTCTTTTTCAGGCAATCATATTCAAATTTTAACTTTCTACTTCAGCAGCATATTTAACCTACATTCTTCATATGTTACAAGTGCTATTAGATATTCAAGGATCTTAACATTTTTTTCTACAAAAATCTTACTGATCACAAAAAGTTTTCAGAAATTCTAAAAGACCTAATGATTTAATATTATGGAAATGATATTATGTATATGAATCAGTATATTTACAAGATGTATGTAAAATTATTTTATTATTTGCGAATTTTATAAAACAAAGTTATAATATATAAAGCATATATATTTTTAATGTAATTAACATACCAGATGTCAGATACAAATTATTTGCTGAATTATTATAAAAATGTAGAATATTATATGTTTGTATATACTGAGAAGATTGAAATATTTATAATAAATATAAATAGTAATAACAGAGTTATATTAGAAGAAGAAAATAAAACAGTCATATGTTTATTGTTATTCAAAACTTTATTGGGACATCAGGTCTAAAATACGTCGCGAAAGAATCGGCGTGGTACGTCATTTCGCATTGATGCAGCTGTAAAATTTAAGGTCCGTCTATTGCGAAAGTTATTCGCGTAAATATTGATTTTCGCACCGATTTCAAATGTAGTTATATGATTTTGCGATTTCTCACGCTTTCGAACGTAAATTGCAACACGATCATACTCGAGAATTCCTACCCGCTACTAGTACCTATTCACCGAAAATGCTCTTTGAAATTTTCAATGTTTGTACGACTTTTATTCCTCTCCAAGCTGCCTGCATGTCGCGTTTACAGATGCTTCTCTAAGGAAAGTGTTCTGTTACGCGTGTAAAGTACGATGATAGTTCGTAATGATTGCGAGATGGACTTTTCTTCGTTTGAACTGCCACTGAAGACCGTAAAAAGTTCGCGGATCATTCGATTGTATCATGTGTCCGTCGCATCTTACGTTCGAGCATTTCGCTCGAATTTTTGGCGGTATCCATATTTACCCGTCAGCTCGGCGCGACACTAAAAGTGCACCATTTTAGGAAGAAGATCGATCGAGGGGAACACCAACATTGTCGCCGTCGCGAGTCTTGTAATGGAATGTTGTTGACGTGACGTTGACGACGACGTTGAAGGATCGAGGGAGAAATTTTCCTCCTCCGGTCCGAGCGTCGTCGCTGTCGATCAAGCAATTAGCCTTCCTCCTCTCGTACCCCTTCTACAAACTCATTTCGAATAGATCGTAATTCTCGTCAATAGAATGTGCAAGTAATATAGATATTCAAGCGCTTAACATAAAAAATTGTTTACGTGCATGCACACATGTACCTATATATACATGTATACACTCAATGTGTTTTATTATATAAAATTGAAACAGAGAGAATTTATAATTAATACTTCATAACTTTTATATATTTTTTTTCCAATTAAACATACAATCCTGAGTTAATTACTTATAATGCAATAAATTCTATATCTTAATATATAATGCATTTCGACTGTACGATTGAAGTATATATAACTGACAGCGATTTTATGATGATGTGAATAAGAATTTTATTAACTTTATTTCTCATATGCAGTATATCAATTTTTTGAGTGTAGCGTCATGATAATATTCAGTCTCTACGAAAAAAATACATAAGAAAATGGCAAAATGAAACAATCCTTCATGAATGGTCGCGAAAAAAATACTCTCCTTTGCTTGACAAAAGAATGACAAGACAACGGCAATCAAAAGATCTCGAGAAAAGAATAAATTTTGTTTGGAAATATTATAATATATGATATTAAGAATCTTACGATTTTATCAAGTTTTATTCAATTTTTTGTCAAATATTAATTGCTTTAGAACATTCTCTGAAAATTTTCTGTCAACTTCACGCGTAATTGTCAAATGATAAACGAGAGAAGTTTTACTTTTTATCGGATATTCAATACGATCGTTATACTCAACTGATGATTAATATCTGATCTTTACGTCAAGTCTGCAGAAAAATTTGAGTTTTGTTCGCTACGTTCAGAAAGTGATTATGAATATTTTTAAGCATTCATCAGATTAATATTCTATTATTTTTTCATGCAATGCATTCACGATATTTCTTGTTTGACGTGTTTTACGTTTCCTTAACCTACTTTATTAGGAATTTTATTTTATCAGAGATGCCAGAATCTTTGCGAGTTTTTAATAATTCTTATGTACGTTATTAAAAGATGACAACGCGTAATCATATTAATTGAAATGAAAAATGATATAAGCTTTACTTTAAATGATATAAGCTTTACTTAATAAGCTCATTGATTATTTTTGAATTAAGTGATAGAATGATGGGAATTGGTGTATGTAGATGTCAACTTTGGGGCAATTCTGTCGCCGAATCAACAAAAAATTCTATCGCTTTGCAGCATTGAAATTTGATTCAATAGCGGAGATACAATACTTCATGTTTGAGTAAGCTTTAACAACGCACGTTCCGCCGCTTCGACAAGTTTACGTTCGGTATTTATAATAGAAAATATTCGAAATTATTTTGGGAAAATGTTTATCATCGACCTCTGTAATACGTTTAATAACGCAGATATTTACAAGAGATTTTATTATCGATTCTGCTTTCACACAATGTGCTATTGCATTAATTAATTATTATGATTGAAGTTCTTTTCTCACACAGTGAATAATCAAAGATTCGCGTAATTTAGCATTTACTACATAACTTTTATTTTTGCATTTTAATAACGAAGTAATTTTATTCTTGAATTTTGAGAATGAAGTGTTAATTGATTAAACACATCTACAAGATTTCAAGAGAGATTAATAAAGTCTTCTATTCAAGAAAACGTTCGCGTCCTCGAGAATCGATATTCGGAGCAAGTCGGTCGTGCGAGATAAAATGGTTACTTTAGTAACTATGAAAGGGTGAAAAGGCGCGGACGGGAGGCAAAGGAGATTCGGGACACCATGAGCGTCGGAGATGCTCTATGCAATTATTCGGTTCATTTAATTCTCGGAACACCGACTGAGTAATGTTCGCGTTGCAGCCGAGAACGACGGTGACGATGTAAAGTATGTGTGTGTGTGTGTGTGTGTGTGTGTGTGTGTGTGTGTGTGTGCGTGTGTGCGTGTGTGTGTGTGCGCGTGCGTGCGTGCGTGTGCGTGTGTGTGTGTGTGTGTGTGTGTGTGTGTGTGTGTGTGTGTGTGTGTGTGTGTGTGCGTGCGTGCGGGTGCGTGCGTGCGTGTGCGTCTCCAGGTTCTCCTGTAAGTAAATTTCTACCGTATAGGGAAAAAGGAAGGAGGATGATCGAGAGTACTTCGGGTACAGTAACTTCAGGGTAGCACTCGATACCATTTGAAAGCACGTAAGTAAGCATTTATCTCAAATATCCTATTTATCTGGGTGCGGAGGGACACGGCCTGCGTCCCTTATTTCGGCACTTTGGTCACGTCTGACCAGTCCAGCGTTTCGACGAAAACCTGCAATTTCGATTTCTCCCTAAGATTCCACCTTCAGTCAGCCCCTTCTTTTCCCCGCAACCTTTTCCTTTCCCCTTTTGATTTCTTTTGCCTCACGGTTCCTGTGCGTCTACGGTTTTCCCTTCGCTCACCGTTTTTCGCGCACAGTCGTCCTTTCTTGCGTGGCCCTTTTCGCATTGCGCTCTGCGTGCAGTGCATTGAATTTAGAAACTTGCGTACATACGACGATGACGGTGAAGACGAAAACCAAGACTACGACGACGACGACGACGATGACGACGACGACGACGACGACGACGACGACGACGACGACGACGACGACGACGACGACGACGACGACGACGACGACGACGACGACGACGACGACGACGACGACGACGACGACGACGACGACGACGACGACGACGACGAATGTGCACAGAAGGACTGACTTAAACCGGCAAATAAAAGTCGGTAGCACGATGGTAAGAGGATGGATGCGCCGGCGGCTTCTTCGTACAGGTAAATCGATTTAGTCCTTGACGAGCCCTGTTACTCTTTGCTCTTCCCCTCGACTTCAATCGTCCGCGTTTCGCTATGTACATTCGCGAAGATAAACGGGCACAGAATTGCGCGATCTTCCGGTCGTGTTGGCCTGGGAAATTTCGAAAAGCGAATGATTTCGTTTGTATCGCAATCGAGGAATCGAGTTATGAAATTCGTATATTTCTCGGCCGCTTGCCACGTAAATTGTTTAACGTAGCCGATTTGATGCAGCCGGAAATATCAAGTGTATGCTTACATTAATGTTCAATTTTTTTTTAATGTTGTGTATACAAGAATATATGTTTTTTTATTTTTTCTTTTTGTATAATAAGTATCGATGTATACTGTTAAAAAAAGGAACCTTTTATAATTAAGTAGAGAATTAATAACTATAGTGTAATAAAAAATTAACAGGATCGTTTATATTGCTATGTCGAATTTTATACAAAAATTATTTGTCATTCAATAACATTCGCACTGGTGTTACATTCAATTGCATGCAATGCGCCACGGGCTAAGCAATTTTTTAGTTTCGAATGCAATTTTACAATACTACAAAAGCAAAGCTTTGTTAAAAAAAAATTAAATGCTGTTGCTTTGATCGAGCTATTTGCACGATGAATGACCTCGGAATTGTCACCGGCTTGTTATACTTGAGAGGGTCATCTGGATATCATCGATTACATTGATACGGGTGTAACAATCCAGCTTGCAAAACGTGTGTCACACGTGAATCTGTATCATCATGCTGAAAAGTTTGACAATGGCCGAATCAATATTCTCGCGTTTGACGTGTTATATGCACCGTATGCCAGTATGGCGCGTGTACGGATTTCAACGAAGTCATCCATTGTGTGAAAACCAAGCTGGATAACTTTATCGCGATGGCACTCGCGCGTTCTACGTCGATCATATTTCATTACGTCAATTTTTCCCTCGTTCCTTTCGTTCTTCCAACCAGTTTTCAGCATTATTGACCGTCTAAGCGCATGTAGCGAACATGTCCGGAAGTTATATCTCACGGTTTCGAGTAGTACGAATCAATATTTCGAGCGTCCAACGCTCGCGAATATTTGCAACCACCTTACGATGCGAATCGATTTGCACGAATATTTGATCAATTTTGTTCGTATATTAGGAGAATGAAAACACGCGAGGAGAATTAAAAAAGCAAAGAACGAAAAACTTAATAAGCTTTTAAAATAAAATAAAATTTCTAGTTTGAAAACGCACACTGAGAAAAAAAAGATTGGAAAAAATAATCATAATTTAACTATAATTTATCTATTATTAAATCATTTTTTGGGATAATCATAAATTTATAATTGTTTTGACCATATGAATTATAGTAACCTGAACACTGCATTATGATCATAACGATCATAATATGTATTTATTCAATTACATTGTATCGTTATCTTATACATAAATCGTATTTGCATATAGTAAATTATATTATAAAATGTAACAAGTATAATTTAAAGTACATGGAATCATACATCTATTACTACCAAGATTTGGAAATTGGTAGCAAAGTTAGATGGTTATTACGAAATTATATAACAAATATAACCAAATTAATTGTTTTAAACGAAATAATTTGATAATTGTAATCAAATTCCTTTTAAATTCCTTTTATGTAATAAAAAAATGTATATGGTTATATCTTAATGAAAAAAATAATTTTTTGTTATTATTTTTTATTTTTTCATTTCAGTTCATTATTATTATATATTGTTTTGCATATCAATTCTATCTTATTAACTACAATTAATTATTAAAAGGCGCATCGTATCGTCGGTAAGATTTAAACCTACGATCCGTAGAACGGTAGCCTGATACATTTACGCTGAGTTAATCGCACGCTGTGCGATCGAGAGAGAGAGAGAGACAATGTTACTTATACTTCCTATTGTAATCATTCAATTTCATACCTTTGCTGCCAGTTTAATATTATTAATGTTTGAGGAGATTTCATGGAAACGGAATAATACGCTGGTATTTATTAACACAGTTAGGAAATGACAAAGTCATTATCCTAAGTCTCAAAAGATCGTCCGACTATGGCGGGTGTCTCGCTGCAATCTGAGTATTGCGTGTTTTATTTTTGAGCATGTGTGACTGGTTTTGACTGTGATATAATTCTTATTCCTGTAGTTTTTTTTTTTAAGGAAAATATTAAATTATTATTTATGTAACTATTATTTATATAACTGATCAAATATACTATTGCTATACGGGAAAAAAAATATTTGATTGAATTAACTGGAATTGTGATAGAAAATGAACGATCCAGAATTCCAATTAAGTTTATTAGGTTTCTTAAATTTAGATTGATAAAAGGTTAAATTCTGGTTATTTCATATACATAATTCTAATGGATGAATTGGGAATTAGTTATTTCAACTAGAATTCTGATAGATTTAAACAGAAATCTAGTAAAGATTTAAACTAGAATTCTAGATCGTTCATTTCCAGCACAATTTCAGTTAATTCAACCAAATCTATTTTTTCCATGTATAGTATATTATCAAACATTTAGTGCAAATTACTTTTACAATTATTTTCTTTTTAATTTTTATAATACATATAGTAAAAATTTGACCAATTAAATTTGTAGTTAGAAGTACAGTCAAGTACAGTCAAATATGCTATTAATATAATTACACACATACACTATTTGAAAATGACTTTTCCATTTTTTTAAAATATATTTTTTAGTTATATATTGTTATCACATGTAAAGAGTAAGCGAATGTTGAAAAAAATTATTATTTTATTTATCATTCATATTTTACTGTATTAATATTTGAAATTATCACAATTTTATAGTACAATTTTTGTACGAGTTGATAGAACTATACATATGAGGTTATTGTTACTAACATTATAGCAATAATAATTATAAAAATGATATTCCTAACCTTAATTATTTTACCATGCAATTATAGTCACAAATACGATATACTTTTCTCTCAGTGCAGTCGATCTCTGTTTCCGTATTGTAAATATTTGCGTATATGGAACATTAATCTTTTGAAAAATATGCAGTTGAAACTTGTGATTTATAAAGTATAACATTAAAGAGAACTGTAGCTTCAATTCTATTGAAATCTGAATGCTTTGTAAAACATACAGAAAATTGTATGTGATTGTTTTTCTACTGCAACTTCTATTTATAAATTTATTTTATACTACGCAAAATGAAACACTGCAAAATCCAATACCAATACTTGCGTTTGTAATTCTATGTGTGTGGTATGTAAATATATTCTAAGCTTTATATGTAACTCATATTAAATTTCTCGTACAATTTCAGGTTAATTTTATATTGCGCTAGATAAAAATAATAATGTCCGACGTTGGTGTTGAATCATATTTTATTAAATCTGTATTCGAGTATTACATAATCCATGCATAATAATCCGCTTTAAGCTTCTCCTGCGCGCTCTCTTCGCCATGGCAAGTTGAAAACAACCATAAACAAAGCAAACTAAGCACGGGCGTTGGCACTCGTTCTACGTCGATCATATTTAACTACGTCGACCCTCGTCACTGTTACAACAAATTTCGGTCGTTGTTGACCGGTGGTCTGTCGGACCGAAGGATCGGCAACGAATGTACTCCGAGACATGTCAAATCTTTTGATATAGCTAATTGCTTACTATCTGCAAAATACCAGACAAGTCGAAACTTAAGATTTTAGAATTTTGTATTTTCTCTAAACTTATTAATTTATATTTATTGTTTTTTTTAAACATGATGACACAATATTAATTAATTTAAATACAATAATTTTATTATGAACGATGCGTCAACGCATCTTTTTTGCACGGAAAATAAATAACAATAAATATATTAATGATATTAATGGCTTTTATAAACATTTTTACGGAAAAAATTACGTTTCTTAATTTATTCAGTACATTGCAGATATGTAATTGCATATGTAATTATTCAGAAAGAATATTTATATCATTCATATATATATATATATTATTATATTCAATTAATAAACATAATATACTTGTAATGTATACAATTTGGAGAATGGAGTTTTTGAATGTAATGAGAAATATAATTTGTCTGTTATTTTGCAGATTTATTAATCCAGTTCTATCGAAATTTTGCTTGTGTGCGCAATTTTAAAGGATTAGAAAGAAGAAGGGTTTTTTTATTCGGAAGGAAGAACAATTTTGTTTAAGTGTCTAAAAATTTAGATAGATACAAATCTGAAAATAATTTTGTTGACATCATCAAAATAATTATGTAGATTGTAGAATTCTAATTGCAAAACTAATTGCTAAAATGTTAAAACTTTTTATTGCATATGTTGTCGATATTTAAACGTTTTACATCAATTTTTGATGATCTAACAAAATTATTTTCAGATCTGTATCTTGCTAAATTTTTCGATATTTCAGCAAAACCGTTCTTTCCGTTCACAAAATATGTAATAAATGATAAGACACGTTTCAAGAGAGACTTCAATAATAAGATTGTCTATCGAATAGGAGATAAATTCTGATCGACACGGCAACGCTGCCAATCAGCGATACTGTCGATCAATCATCGAGTTTGGGTAGTCATTAATTAAAAGCGGAATTCGCACGAATGAACCGGCAATGAACACTTGACCGGTCGAGCAGTCTCGCGGAACATCATCCCGATCGGTTTGAAGTGATTCTCTATCCTCTCCCCAAACCTTCCCCTTCCACCAATGGACGAAGGGTCGTTCGAGGGCGGTTAGAAGGGTATCCGGAGAGGCAGGGGCTGAAATTCACGTGGTATCACGGAGGCACCCCCATGACGGCCCCTTTTCGGGGTAGAGCGGTCCGAAAACGTGGCGTCCGTCAGTCCTGCAATTTCGATGGCGGCTCACGGCCCTGTAATTTGATCAATTAGCGCCGACCCTGCTATACAGGGTAGCAGTGAGTAGGCTGTGGAAGGATGATTGCATCAGGCAAACGTGAAATACTTGACTACCGCAGAATGACGCGATTCTACTACCGCCCGCGATTACGATCAACAATTTGGCGATTGTCTTCAGCAAGTTCTTTCCTTGATGACCAAAAAAATTGTTATTTAAGAGATTTGAATGGAGAATCATTGTGTATCTCGTTAAGTAGACATGAAGGTAGTAGAGGATTGCGAAGGGACGTAAACGCGATGCAAAAGCGCCTGCGTCGAATCCGATTTGAGGGTTGCACGTTGTGCGCGTAGTAATTACTTAAGCGCGTTGCAGTGTAGGAAATCGGCGTGCCATGTATACGCGGAAATTGCATTTCGCAGCACGTCACGCGAAAATTCTTTACGTCGAGATATGTCAATTTTGAGAGTGAAGGGAACGTTGTATTTAAAAGTATTCCGAATACACCATTGACTAATGGATCGATTGATTCAAACTTGAAATTTGCAGTTTACATTATGTTGTCATGGCAGATAACAAAAAGTGTGAAGCTATTTACGTGAAACTTTTATTCAGTAAATTATTAGTATTAATATTTGTTGTCGTTATATATTTAAATGTTTCTACATTCAGTGGACGTTAATTCGAGCCATTTAATATGCGTTTTCATAACGTGATCACCACAGATGTCTCATTTTTAAATTATTAATGAATTAAAGTTTTACCATATTGTTTGATTAAAAGTAATAAATATTACACATTATTAATATATTCAGCTAAAAATAAATTCTTTGTTTAATGATTTTTTTGTTATATTGAAAATTGATTGAAATTTGTTATTTGACATTAG
>NW_017259254.1:2419395-2419998 GCF_001594045.1 Atta colombica | reverse complement strand
ATATATATATATATATATTTGTGTAATACAACAAATATAGATCAATTATAAATCTGATCTGCTTGTTTGAAAGCAATTAAGTTTGAACTATGGATGATAATCCAAGATTAGATTGAGCATGATACAGGGTAATGCAAGTGATCTGTAACATTCTGGTTTTGGTATTGTGCACAACGTGCATATTACTGTCCCGTCGTTAGCAGGACCTATATGACGTCATTAGGACAAAGTGCTGTTTACCGAGTAGTTAACACATAATTATAACGCGCAAGCGCACCGCAATGGTTTATTTATGGCGATGTCGCTTGTTACTCGTGTATATAAACCCTACGTACGATTTCCGTTTGCATCAATTAGCGATTTGGCATAAATGGCTTTACGCTTTGTAGATCCGTCAGCAATTAAGAGAAGTACCATTACATTGGAATATCGAGAATACATCAAAGGAACTGAGATATGAAGTTATATTAGAAAATAAAAAAAAAACGAAAAATATGTTTATATGCATCGTTACTATATTAAATTAAAGAAAATTATTCGTCCTTTTCTATTTGCTCATTATATTTCATCTGCATATATAATATATATATATATATATATATA
>NW_017259254.1:2414781-2419236 GCF_001594045.1 Atta colombica | reverse complement strand
AATTATATTTAATTATATTATTAAATTGCTTGCTGAAAAAAAATTTTAATTTCAAATAAATATTTCTTTGAAATTAAGATTATTTTTTCAATGGGTCAATTTAATTTGTGATAGTACTATAGTAGTTTAATTGCGTTTGAGTCTGAAAAATCAATTTATTAACTATATATGTGCAGTTTAAATAACTACATAAATTCACATGGAAATTATTTAAGCATTTAAGATCCAACTTCGATCGTTATAGGTTTTAAACTCTTATTTGTTAAATAAAATTTCTTTTTCATTGAAAAAAAAAATTAATCGAAGATTAATGCGTAAGATCGTAAAGACATAAAAGATAGTACCTATTACCAAATGTATTGACGGACAGATGTTAAACATATTTTCTTGTTTGTGCTTAATTCTCATCATATAAAAATTTTATTTTTTTGAATAGGTTTTTGATTAGTTTCAGTCCACTTTTTTATTTTTTATTTTTTTTTTGTGAAAATATGTAACACCAGCCAATACCAACGACGCACTTTGCGTCATGTTTTAACGTTGAAAGAATCAGTCCGACCGCGTCGGCGTCAGGCGGAACGCCGTTAAATTATCGTTTACGATATTAGCCGCCGCATTATCACTCAACGTTTCTCATGCTTCGTCGCACAGATCGAAAACCGATAACCGGTTTGGATATAGCGGCGAGGAGCTATTCAGCGCCACGATGTCTAGCGTCGCTACCGGATTAAAGGAACAGTCCGTGTCCCCCGTCCATCCCCTTCTAGCAGCTTACCGATCTCTTCTTGCGATTTTGCGCCGTCTCTTGCTAAATACATCCGATGCCGGTCTTCGCCATTGGCGCGCCTCTGGCGTCTCGATATTATAAAACCATTAACATCGCACGGATAACGAGCTGCGGCAACGCCGTGGCGTCGAATATTACCGTTCTTGTCACGTCTGTTTGCGCCCAACCGCACGGATACTCTTGGAAATATTTATGCCATGAACGTCTAAAATTCGCCACGAAGGGATCCGGCTTCGTCGGATTATTTGTCGATATTACATGTAGAAGCGTAAGTTCTTGCCGCTGGCTGGCGGTTACATTAGTATTTTTAAGGACGCGGCATTTGCATTAATTTCGTTTTTATCTTGGAAAGAATAATATTGAAACAAATATTTCGGTAATAGAAATCATTTAATTAAGTCATTTTACATAAAAAATAGATTATTTTTTAAGTATATTTAAGAAGAAGAAGGGATCTATTATCGAATAAGTCGTAAAATTATAAGAAATTATATAAATGCGGAGAATTGTAAGGGCACCGAATACACGTAAAAGTCAAATTAACAGAGAGTACGTTCTCCTACTGAGTCATCTGTCTGCGATATAAGTGGTCTCTTACTTGGTTTTTATGCCATGAACAGCGGTGCGAGGAGACGGCACTACCTAAATTAAAAATACATGAGATCCTGTCTCGTGCTTGCCGGTGACTTTTTCTGCTCTGTGGAAGCATCTTAATTACCAACCGATCTTGCGAAGGCGACGAAGAAAATACCGCTGAGAGAAGAGAGACTCGATAAGTGCTGCCAGAAAAGAGCGTATAGATGAAGGGAGCGGGGAAGGAGTCGAGTAGAGCTTTTCCCCGGAAGGTGGAAGCTTTTCCGGGAGAGTGGGAAGAGTTGGCAGGCATACACTCCAGGAGAGGGAAACGCCGGCAGTCTGCTGCGGCTGCCACCGAAGGGAGCGGAGGTGTTAATTAACTACTCGTCCCGCCGCCGTCAGGGACATTCGAGAGAAGGACTCGACTTAAGTTGGCCACTCCGCAGTCATTTCGCCGCTTGTTGAAATGCTCGTAAGATAGCATGTTGATGATACCGACGAGAGAGAGGGAGAGAGGAAAGAAAAAGATAGAGAGAAGGAAGCTGAACGAAGTTTTTAAGGCTAAGCAGCGGAGCGTAACTTCCGCCGTCGGCCACGTTTTCCTTTCGTGGAAGTGCTCCCTCGAGCGCGATGTAGCATACGTGGGCTCGGTAAAACGCGATGCGGCTTTTCCCGCGAGTTACTAGCGAGTTCAAGCGTGCTGCGTTAAATTAGAGTGCGAACTACTTGTTCGGCCCATTTCATCATCTTCCGTGTTGCACCATTTGAGGAACGATGCAACTGCGCGAAAGGAAAAAGATAATTTAATATATTTTTTTCAAAAATAGGAGCATGATATATGTTACAAGATTTTATTAAATAATTCTATTTAATTAAAATAATTATTTTTATTACATTGAGAACAAATTCAATAAATTTTAATAAATAATTTCTTTGAATATTTACTTATGGTAAATAAATATTTATTATTTATTTAGATAAAATGAAAAATAATGATAGTTAAATTAAATTAATAATTTTTGTATTTAATAAATATTTATATTTAATAAATATTTCGTTAGGATTATTCAAAGAAATATTTATTAAAATTTAGTAAATTTTTGTTTTTAGTAGAGATAGTAATTCTCTAAATAGCAATCATCTAATTTATTTATTAGCTATTTGAAGATGAAACGTTGAGATTCTTCTTTTATTTAGTATAAAAACTTTTATTCAGTATAAATTATTTTTTATTCTTGTATTACAATAAACATAAACAGAATGTTATACATAGTAAATATCACGTTTAACTTATAAGATTGAATTGATCGTATAATCATAACGGACGAAGCGTAAAGCCGGAACGGAGAAGGTCCGTTGAAACAATCAGGAGAGGATTGAGAGATAATCGTAGATTACCGTAGAACTACTGAACCGGCACAACGAATTGGTGCGTCCCCCGTATTTCATCTCTCCTGGTTTAATCGATCGTACACCTACGAGCTCGCCGAATAATTCCTGTCGCAAGCAGAATAGGTAAACTTGGAATTTATTACGCGTCCGTTGCACCCTACTCGCGAGAATCTCGGGAATCGGTTTCAGCCGTTCTCGAAACCTGCATGATCATCCAATGGTCGAATAACAAAATGAGAACTTTTAATCGGTTGAAACGAATTCTATATATGTATATCAGGAAATGCAACTTTTGCTGCGTTCTAACGCCGAATTAAGTTTTGCTGATTTTTTAATAATTCAAAATTTTACTGCTTTTAATATATTATTAATTTTAATATATTATTAATTTTTTTATATTAATTTTTAGTCTTTAATAAACATTTTTTTCATTTTTTTAAAAATATTATTAAACACGTTAGAAGACAGAAAGCGTTCTAGTAAACATAATAATAAAATTACGAAAATTTATGCAAGTATGATATAATTAAAATTTGCATCGAGTATAAATTTACTAATTAACGACGACCGAAACATTGATAGATGTGTATGCATGTGGAATTACGTATTAATTTATATTCCGAAGAGGCGCATTTCAAAGGGTCGCGTTCCCCGGAAAGCTCGGCACAAATTAATTATGTAATTGTATGAGAAATTATTTAATGAGTTAGCTGAACATAACACATGATAAGTCAGTAGATTCTGATTTCATGAAGCTCACGTAACAATCAATAACTCGCCGCGCATGAAAATCCACTAAGGATCGAGACTATTGCTTGGCACGTAATCGACGGTATTTGCACCAGAACTCATAGTTTCGTCTCCTTTTGCTAACGAACCGCTATGGCAAGAGGCTCAACTGCAATCCTGACATGGTGAAACAGGTTTCCCTGTGGTACCTTAATACAATGGAGCAATCCTTTTGTTTCTCTTACTGATTAGTGATTTGACGACGATTGTGCTTCGAATACGTCACCAAAGCAAGATCTGAATTTGAAATTACATATGGTGAACTTTATAAATGATGAAATTTTTATTTATCATAGTAAATCTTATCATTTATCTTTTTTAGATTTGTCACATTGTTTTGTGAAAATTGTTTTTGGAAATTATTTTATTATGCATTTTTTAAATAATCTAAATAATATTTTAATTATATTATGTGCGTGTTTGCTGTTGATCTAATTATGATTTAGGTGAACATGCAATGCTAAAAAATATTTTGTAACATGAAAGTTATAAGATATTAATTTATTTTAATATTCCTTATTACTAATAATATTTCATATTTTTCGAATTATATCAATTTAGAACAATTGTAAAAGCATTAAATCATGCACTGCAATCTGTTCTGTTGTAAAGTTTCCGTGTGACGTTACCATATTGTCGATTTTTCGAGAGCTATGAAATGTTCTTCGTTATGCTAACGTTCTTCAGCAAAGCAAGACAAGGCAAAGCAATAAGAGAAAGCTAGGGGTGTCGTTAACGATCCAATACAAAGCCGTAACTAGAGTGGATGTCACCCCAGCCGTCATAGTGCACCCTTCAGCCCTTCCGTGAAAGGGATGAGAGGAGATCGGTAAGAGGTGTAACCGAGAGAGAGGAAAACAGAGAGAGAGGGGGAGGGAGAGAGAGAGAGAGAGAGAGAGAGACATACACAC
>NW_017259254.1:2413217-2414681 GCF_001594045.1 Atta colombica | reverse complement strand
CACACACACACACACACACACACACACACACACACACACACACACACACACACACACACTGATTCGCCACCCACAATTCCGCTTGCGGGCACTGTAATTTGCTGTATGCATGCATCCAGAGATGGATAGACACGGCCGGGCAACCGAGCAGGTCCGGGAGATCTATGGATTTATGCAAATGCAGGCAGTTAGAGTCCCGAGCAGCCTCCACCGTTGAATAATGCGTTGATAAGATAGGAGACCAGCGCTCATATGCCGCTACCTACCCTACCATCCGCCATTGATTTGTCACCCTTCTGCTCCGAGATCCACCTTCACAATCTCTCCCTGACTACTCTTGGAACATCCTTACCTTTTATGAAGAAGCTTGGGTTTGTGGATCTACGACATCGTGCAACCTGTACGAATGATCATTAGTAATTCCGCATGAAAGTCTGCACCTTCATGCATACAGTACTCAGTTCTTTACAATATTATTGACCATAAGTTTTTTTAGAACTAGATATTTTCTTTATTTTAATGAAAGATTATTCTATGTAATTTTGTCGTTTTTATTATAGTACAGGCTAGTCCCGATTATATAACTTTTTCGCTAGAGCGGAAAAGTGAAAATTTTTATGTATGTATGTTTCTACATACACACATACAAAGAATTTTCACTTTTCACGTTTCTACCCTAGGGAAAAAGTTACATGTGTGTGTGATCGCCCTGAAGAATCTTGATAGTGACTTAATTAAAAGAAGTTTTTGAATATAAAAAATACTGATTCTTATTTTAATGTTATCTATATGAACAGCTTTAATTTGCTGATTGCGAAATTCATAAAATATTGCTAGGTAGAAAGTAAATCAATAATTGCAACAGTAGAAAGAAATCCGCTTTCAGATTATTATTGAGATTTAATCCCTTTTAATGCTTTTTAATATTTTTTCCTTCTGCCACTTTTAAACATTTCTCTTTTTTCTTACCCACTTTGCATTTTTATTTCATTCGATTTCCTTTAAAATCTCTTATAGCAGTTGCTAGATTGTTTGTTTATAAAAGTTTCCGATCCGATTAATTTAATATACCAATGAATCTTTACGAGGAATTAAATTGTGTTTGTGTATTAATTGAGAGAGAGGAAGAGTGGAAGAAGGGTGGAAAGGGAGAGGGAGGAGAGAGGGGGGGAGAGAGAGAGAGAGAGAGAGAGAGAGAGAGAGAGAGAGAGAGAGAAAGAAACAATCGTTAGCAGAGTTTATCAAAAAATGATGCAAACATAGTTAAATTGGAAGTTTAGAATTTATATGTGATACTCTTAATAATTTATAATTATTATTGTGATACTCTTATGCCCGTTTCCATCAATGTAAATTAACTTTAATCTCGGTTTAACTTACTTTTTGTCTTTTTCTAATTCTAAAGATTATAAAAAGATGAAGAGTAAATTGAATGGAGATTAAAAAGGAGATTAATTTATGTTG
>NW_017259254.1:2399466-2413117 GCF_001594045.1 Atta colombica | reverse complement strand
AAATTTTATTTGTGCGCAAAAATGCATATAGGCAGTCGAGCTAGGCAATAATTTTTATACACAAACGAAAAAACACGACAAAAGTGATGTATTTAAAGGGAGAGGGGAGGGGGAGAGATATTATAGGCAATCTATTTGTAAGCAAACGGAATCCACCCATATTATATATAGAAAGAAATAGTATTTTGAATTGTTAATATAAAGGTCGAACAATTATACGAAGCAATTTAACGTAAGTAATAAAAGATTATTACACAAGAATTCATTTAGTCTCACATATATATATATATATATATACGTATATAATAAATAATTATGCGCATGATTAAGATTGTCCTTGCAGAATTTATGGAGTTTTCATCACAGGTTTTCAAATTGTAATTGTAAGTCATTTTTAACGACCGTGCCGTCATTTCGCGGAGATCGCAGAATGCATTGTGCATTGTGTTCATCGTACTTCTATTACAGAATCTACTATACTTACTATCGTAAATTGAATCAAGATTGCCGAGCTTAGCGTGCACGTCACTCTTGATGAATACAATACGGAAACCGTAAAATTACGTCTGTGCTTAAGAATGCATAGAATGTGTGTACAGTTTTCTATTATTATTTACTGTACAGTAATAGATTTTTGTGTAAAAACGTGTAAGCATGCATATTTTTTACTTAAATTGTTTATTAAAGTAGTACATTTACAGTTTATTACATTAAAATATTTAAAATCACATTTGAAAGTAATCTTTCAGTTTAGTATGTATTTATGCAAACACGTTGCTTGCAATTGTAAAGTTAGTATACGTGATGTATGCACACGCATACAACATCGCGTGTGTTCGTCGAAGGTTTAGTGTTTCAGTGTGAATGTTTGTTGGGTGGGTAAAAGGGTTTAAGCTAAGTGGCAAATAAAGGGTAGCGACGATGTTCGAGTAGTATCTCGTTTTTCTTGGTACCCTCCCAGCTCGTCAAGGTGAAGAGGTCACTCTATAGGTTTTCGGAAATGGAGGGTCGTTGCAAAAAGGATACTTCGCACGATGGAAGCATTTTTACGGGGGATGATGATGGCGGGATAGAAATGGGTTGTGTATGTATACGTATACGTTACGGAAGAAATAAAATGAGACTTCGTCCCCTTCGACTAGCTTAGACTGTACCGGAAATTTGGACTCCCGTTCGATTTCCGTGATTTTTATGGAATATTTGCCTATCTGAACTATCTGCGCAACTTGTAATGCTAGTCCGCTATACCTTCCACATGATCGTATCCTAAGTTATTAGATTTTAAAGATTAATCATTACTTTAGTTATGTGAAAAGAGATAAGCTCTGCTTAAAGAGATAAGTTTGTTCTTACTTCAAAGGGAACTATCTTTGCCTGTATGTAGTTCCGTACATAAAATATCATATGTGTGTCTTTATATTTCTTTAATTATGTAATTTTATTAGAAATTTTATTTTTGTTCAGTATAGGTAATACAATTTCATGAATTTGAAACAGTTCAAAAGAAGCTGATAGGAAGTGAAATATAAATTTTTATATTAATAAATTAAATAAATATACAAGAATAATTTTAAAGCAATGATAAAAAAAAATTAGAGGAAATATATAGGTAAAAAGCAGCAAATTTTTTAATTAAAAAAATTTTGCCTTATGAAAATATTCTATTTTTTTCTTAAAATATATAAAATATAAAATAAAAATCTCTCTTAAAATATATAAAAATCACACAAATATATTTGTTTGATGTTGAACAAAAATTATAACTATGAAAGAAAATAAAAAGTAATTATTTTTTGTATCCGTTATAATATTCATATATAATATATAGTCAATTATCTTTTTTTCTTAATGATTAACCAAGAATAGTTATGAAATTATAATTATGTTACAATGAATTCAGAAAATATTCCATAGATAGATATTTAACATCCAAGAATATTTATCTATTCCGTATAAAACCGGAAAGATTTATATTGATTTTATGCAATTATTTCAAGTAATAATTTTCGGTTATGTATAAACATAGATATAGACACGGTCGATGTTTAATTTATATCTTTGATATTACATCTGATTTCAATTTCAAGCCGTTTCTATCATTGACCAGCCTCTGCATTCCGTGAAACGGACCAACTTAATCCTCCGTTAGGCTACCCTCGAACTCTCCTTGTCTCGAGTCGGAAGTTGCTCGCGTTGGTCGGCGCTTTAACTTTCGAGTGGTGCATCCGCAGCAGTGTGCGCCGCTGCTTGCAGACGATCGGGAAATGCAGGTCGGATAATTCGGCACGATTGGCCCTCGTAAAGCCGGGTCTGCGAGCTCGGATCCAATTAACGGCGGTGGTTTGTTGCCGGGTGTACAGTTGATTGAACTGGTGAGTCGGCCGAGGACATCCGCCGTCCCACCGCGTTTCCCGTGCCCTCTTTACGATATATACTTTACGTGTGCCGGTGGCAAACGTCGGCTGCCGGTACGTACTTAACCAGCAAGAGCCGTAAAGTACTCGAAAACTAGGAGTGCCATGAGTTCTCTCGTGATTCCTCTTTCCCTCTTCTTCTACATGTCTTCCTCTTTCCGCTTCTTTCGACCCTATCCTTCTTCAGGGCTAAACTCAATCCACCTTCGACGGGACGTTAATTTTGTCTCGTTGTCGGTAGGTTAGTTTCGATTCCACGATGTTGCTGATTGCGTGCTTTCCACGCTGACCTCGATATAGCTCGTGACAGGTGATTCTCGTTCTTTTTTATGATGTAATCTTGATAGAAATGATTTGATAAAAATGGTAAAATCTAGTTTTTGTTGCAGAATTTTTCATGACATAAAATGTATTAAAAAATATTTTTTAAAAATATATACCGATGTTTTAAAAGTCTGAAATGATGTAGCGGAGACATAAACATATTGTTGATTGAAAAGTAATAGTGTAATAATTATAATTTTTTATTGTTGTAAAAGTCACTGATTCTCTTTATAAAATGTATAATATAATTGAGAAATTAATGTAGTTTTTTTAGTAATAATGTTAAAATAAATCCTACATATACATTTCTTCCTAATAGGGAGGACAAATTATTAAGATTTACTAAATTATTAAGTATCGTCAAACAAGTAATAATTAAAATCAAACACCGAAGTATTGGCAAAAGAGTTAATGAGAAATCACGGCAACTTTAACGGAAAAAAGAATCTTGTTGGGCTGTTCGAAGCTTTCAAAGTTGCGCCGAATATAGACAAGGTGGAGGAATGGCAAATAGCACGGACATGACAACGATATTGAAAATATCTGGCTGAATTGGAAATCGATACGTAGACGAGGGACAGGCTGAGGGATAGAGATGATAATGCTTTCACGTTTCAAGGTTCAAATAACATATTTCGTAAAAATATCGGTCAATTGACGATGGGAACGCGGCGAGGTAAGACTATCAGAAAACGAATCTTGGCTGTCTTTATTATTGTCTGTCGTCTGATAACTGCTCCATAATGCATGAGACTAAAATGCTGAAGTTTCTCCGATTGTTCGAGGATCATTTCTTGGTTCACGCATATAGGTGAATATCAGTGATATTCGTTTACTCGTACGATCGTTTTGCTTTATTCTATTCGAGGGGTACCTATTATGTTCATACACGGCAATTTACATGGAAACATCCGGATCAATTTGTGGAATTAAATGTGACACAATTTTTAAATAGGAGCTTTAAATCTATTGTTAAAAATGGAAATCTGAAAGGAAATCCATCTAAAAATGACATTAAAAATATTTAAAAATTTGCTTTATTCTATTTGGCATTATACTCATATGCGACAATTTACATGGAAATATTCGGGTCAATTTGTGAAGTTAAACGCGACACGGTTTTCAAATAAGAGCTCTGAATTTATCGTCGAAAATGTAAAGAAAACTAAGAGTGAAATTTTACGAATTGAATAAAATAACATTGTTATCGAATAAAATAATATTTTGCGAATAAATTTATGGAATGGAGGTTTTAGTTTACCTAAAACATTATTGCGATAATAACGAAAAATTTGTTCTGTTTCTTGGAAGATTCACTTACACGAGTGGATTTATTGCAATCTACTTAAAGTACTTAATGATACAATATTTTCTTTTTTCTTACTCGTTCATCCATTTCGAATTTACTTAATTCAATTCTATATCTTTCAAGAATGAGAGTAAATAATACGAGAAAATGTTCGTTTTAACGTGAAGCGTTCAAATTTGTGCTGCACTCTCTTTCTTTCCCTCTTTCTAGCATTGCCCGTAGTCGCACGACGTCTGTCTTATTGTTAACTATTCTTATTCGTTTGCTCTTAACAGTGCTCTTTCAGATCTTAATGAAGACCTCTTTTATTTTTCTTTTTTCGTCTACTACGTTCTAGCACCGGAACGGTCTATATTCGGGTAGTCGTCGCGTCTTGCTAGAAATATTTTTCTAATTTTTTTCTTTTTACATCTTTTAAATAGTGTTTGGTACGCTTTCTTCGATTTTGCAATCTTCGCGGATCATAAGTCGTTAATCGGTGTTGGCGACTAATCGTAATGTGTCTAATTGTATTGGTCAGCAATTGGATAAGCGCCTTACGGTAATGCGCTTACCGCGTGAGATTTCGACATGTCCTACGGCGCGACGACCATTATAGAAATTATAGTGCCACGTTTGCCAAACAGGTGGTCACGTATGAAAGCGACCGCAACCATTGGAAGTGCAATGACGTACTGGTGAAAATCTCGTTGCGTGGATTAGAATCGGGGACAATGACTTTCCTTTCAGACGGTTGCATTTAGTAATTGTGCAATTTCATTGATGTTTATGTTTTCATCCAATTCTATTTTGCAATAAGAAATTAAGGAATACTATTATCAATATTTGCAGAATAAAATACGTATATTTATATACTATGTATTATCTTACGTGTAACCTTGTATTATTTTCTTTATATAAGCTATGACTATATTACGTAGACTGAGAAAAACGTAAGTCTAAAAATATAAGTATATAAGTTTTAAACAAAAATAATTTATAAAAATACATTATAATTCCAATTTATAGATTAATCAAACTTCAATTTTGTTTATCATAAAATTACTGTTGGATGTAAATAATGATATTAATGCATACCATTGCATTTCTTTAACATATATTTACGAAGCATATCAAATATAAATATCCGCATAAAACGCTTTACAGCTTAGAAGCGTAGATTGCACATATCTGCGGTTTGTATGCACATAGAACGAGAAGAATCACTTTGCTCGCGCTCCATTACCAAACTGTTTTAATTGTATGTCCTTGTAGCTATATTCTCCGTGTCTCTGTCTCGAATGTTGGAAGTACAGATTGCACACAACTAGAGTTGCATGCAATCGCAGTTCGAAACAGAATCGAGATACTCATGAACCGGTTAGAATTACTGTTTCAAAGTACATCCTATCTAACAAAAGGCAGCGTTCAGACACAATCATTGTCTAGTAATTCGATTATATTAATGAAACTACGTTATTTTGGAATATAGTTGTGATAAACAATATGAATATAGTGATAAAAAAATATGAAGAATGTAATGATGAGACGAAAATAATAATACACTTTGTGTAATCGATAATAAATATAATGTTTGTATAAAAGTAATTTATTTTATGTTTTCATTTGAAACGTCTTTAACACGTTTTGACAAATACATGAAAATACGTTTAATACGTGCGCAGTTACATATGATAGCAGAAGATAGAAACACGTAGATTCATAATCTGATTTATTTTAATTACAAAATTATGCGTAAATATATACGTGATAAATTTGCTCCGTGACATTTTATACATTTATCGCAAGTAAAAATTGAGTGAAACGTATACCATACCAATGAAATAAATGCTATATAGCCGGCGATTTGCATAATTTGTGTGTTACAATTGTGTATCGCGGGATCCAGGTATCGCAGATATCAAAAGACCAAATGAATGAATTATGATCCTGTATATTACAATGCACTTAATTGGCGCGTAGATAATATGGTGGTTGAATGGTTCACCAGGTGAATTATGGATTCCAAGTACTCTCTCATATAAATGCGCATATGTAAATGTATTTTGAACTCATCGCTGCCAGCAGGGTGAAAAAGTGGACGATTGTTATCAGGAGAGTGTGCGTACATTTTGTCGTTCTAGCATACGAATTCGCGCATATTTTTTCCTGTCTTGTAGCGAGAAGTTTAATGAACGAAATATAATCTTGTAACTTATCTTTATTCCAAATCGACATTCGAGAGATAGATGCCAACCGTGTACTTATCTTCGAACTTGTATTTGCTCGCGGTTTAACTCGAAGGGAAGTCGGATAGGAACATTTAACCTCATCTCGACATGATACATTCGTCGTGCCACTTCTGTCTATAAAGCGCAACTTGTGAGAAACACTCTCGCCGATGGCATTGGAACTTTCCAACGTAGAACTGTGAACGCTTCATCTACTCTATGTGGATTATATATTCATATTTGTAATGAATTTCATGTGTAACTTGATTGTATGGCATCCCTTTACGACGCGTTCCTACCTGCGAATTGTATTGCAGATAGAAGTTTTAGTAATATCCCGCGTATATTATTGTGTGCCAGTAATAGTTTCTTCTCTGGATTGTGTAATGTGTACAAATAATCAAATATTCAAACTCCAATTAATTTAATATTCATGAATAGGAAAATTACTTTTCGTTCTGATTATTATTGGATATGTATCAATATTTGCATATAGTAATATTATTTAGTACAGTACAAATATTTACTTTGCTTAGAATTTCGACGTTTACATTTGTTTTTACTGTAACTTTACTTATTTTAATTATTCAGTTCGCGTATGCGACAATACTCAACTTTGAATTTTCGTAGGATTTATGTGGTATAATTTATACTGGTCGTCGGTGTTTTGCAAATTGTTTTGTTATAGCTCGAAAGCGGTTCTTCCGACAAAAGTTTCAAGAGAACTGAAAAGCGGTTTATAGCGTAAACTTTAATATGCCGTTGCCAACGATTCCGGATTCGCGACTCGGCAACTTTACCGATCATGGATTATATACAGTGAATGCACATACGCTCATCCATGCATGTGAGTGCGTGTGCATATTCGCTGCATTGGCACACCGTATGACGAAGTATACAATCTACACGAGTTCTTTCGTACGTTTATCTAGGTACGTACCTCCGCGGTCCATTGCATGCATGCAAATGCAAACGTGTAAACGTAAGCCACGGTAAAGTGCATCGAGTTTTAAAGCAAGCGCATTGTCGACTTGTCGTTACACGCAAAACATTTTCCTACATTTCTCTCTTGCTACTTTCTTATCCCGCACAGTTTTCTGCCTTTTTTTAGTTCTTTTCTTTTATCTACGAGTACTATGACTGTACTATACATAACACAAGTGTAACGGTAAATGCTTGTCGTCTGTGAGAAAATATACATGAGACGAATGAACAGCGATCCATATCCGTTTGCAAAATTCACTCAAATTTACATCCTTTACGGCTCACATACGTGGTTCCTGCTGATTTTTCAATATTCATTATTTTTTCGCGACGCTTGTATCGCACATGCAAATTGACATACTGGCGAAATTATGCAAAGTGCTGCGCGCATGGGATTAGGATCGTACCGATTCGGAACAGTGTGTTAAGGGATGCCTAATTGAAACATATGCAAATTGCTGAGGGTGCCACGAGTCTAGTACTTCGTATAAGTATTTTCTCCCATTTGACTTCTCGTTTTAACCGCAGACAGGAAGTTTTAACTAGGTTTTAATGCTTACACTTTCCGACCTTTCTGTTCATAATCCATGAAATAATCATCGAATGCATAATTCAATGAAATATTTTAAAAAATAATTAAATGATAATTCTTGAAAGTGATGGATCTTGGTTAAGGTAAAAACAGAATATTATATTTAAAGAAAAATAGAAAATTAATCGCATTAACTGGTGACAATTTTATCATTCTTCTGAAAACAGAAATAAATTTAGTGTATTAATTATTTGCTCCTTTCGTTGAATTATAACACATAATAATTTTTATGTAATTTAAAAAAGAAATATTAAATATATTTACAGAAAATAATCAAATTATTCTTATATACGATGTGCTTTTTAACATTTTTTAAATTAATAATTTTCCTAAAATTAGATGTTTTAGAAATGCAATTTATCATTATCGTCGTTTCGTATATAGTTGTTTTAAATTACGATACATTATATTATTAATATATTGGGCAGGATGAAGACCTATCCAAAATATGGAAAAATTGATTTTGCATGTGTCCGCATTTTAATATCCCTATATCTCGGATATCTTCGAGAATTGACCTTTCTGAAATCGCATTCGAGAAAAGAATCTCGCGGAGAAGAAATACGCCACGTCACATAGCCGATAGAAATGCGTTTCTTCGTCGGCCTCTTTCGATGCACGTCTCCTCGGATAAGCGCAAGCCGCAAAGATTCGAGACGGTTCCTTCGCGCTCGGCCGTCCTCGATTTTAAGCCGTCCTGCCGTGTTATCGTTATCGCTCTCAATTTGGAACGCCGCGCCGCGTCGTGGTTGCCATCGTCGCCTGTTTCTCACCGCGAAAGACGGCCTTCCTTTTTTTCCTTCGTGGTGCGAGAAGCGAGCTAAACAGCGCCAGGTATCGATCGGGAGCAGCTTCTTCAACTTCCGGTTGTCACGACGATGTGCTGTCGGTCGGGTAAGAGGGATGACAAGAAAGAAAAACGCGGCGGAAAGAAGACGGGGGCCGAAGCGAGAGTTGAAGGGCTAGGAGAGCGTAAATGTGGCTAGGCAAGAAGAAAAGAAACGATCGCGGCGACTTGGACGAGCGGGCACGTTTTGCCAAACCCAACCCAAACCTGGTCTTTGCCGTCCTCCAACGACCGCATCCACCAACTTCTCACGTCCGTTCAACCCCTTTTAGCACTCGCAGCGACCGCGCCACTTCCATTTCGAGAGGCTGCGCAAACGTGCCACGCCGTTACAAGCGATATATAAGTTTTGAAGTTTATATCGGTTTATGTTGGATTAAGGCTTTCCTAGGTTGTGACATGATGGTGGTCACTTTCGTTCGCCATTGTGTCACGCCCTCGAGTACATAATTTTCTGATGCGGTCCATTTTGTTGCAGCAACTTCCAAACACCGATATTTGTAGTAAAATATGTACGTTGAATTAATTACTTTAATATAAGAGAGAGCAAGTTTCAATATATTTACCGAGAACCTATAAATTTTAGTAAAATGTTCATCGCAAAGGAATTTTAATTTTTTCATTTGTACAATGAAAGTTTATACTCCATGTAATCAATTTGAATGATTTAAAACAATAAAGTATATTATGTACTTTTGAAAGATATTTATTGATTTTTTCGATCTGTAAATTTCTTTGTTTAAATCACGATAAAACATTTGAATGATTATTTTTCAAATTTTTATTTTGAGTTTAATATTTGATCTGTTTAATGTTAAATCTTTTTCTACTTTTTATAAGCTTAGAATATTACTATATTTACATATTTGATTTACATAACTATGCAAATAAGAAAATGTTTTACAGAAAAATAATATAGTAATCAGTATCAGTAAACAGTAAACAATCTTATTTTATATGAGTTATTTGCTTATAAATAAATTAATTCTTTTCGCAAGTATTGTCTAACTTTCGTAAGTACGTTTATAGTATTTTTAAGAATTTTCACTTTGTCGTTTGTTTTGGCGACATTCGTATTGGAAAATATTTCAAATAAAAAAAAGACAACTTTCTTTCTTTACGACTTATAAAGCCGCTCGATATCTAATCATATGGAAAGGACGATAGCAAATTGAAACAAATATTGACTCGATCGTGACCTTCTGATTAAATTCGGTGTCAGATTCCAACCAAATAAGCCCGTTCGAGATTCAAACTGACCTGTCACGTAATCTTTCTCTCTTTCGGTTTTGTTATCTCTTCTATGTCCTATACTTTCTCATTCTCTTTGTTTTCGAACTGCAGAGAACTAGGCTTTTCCAATGACTTTCTCAATAATTGAGAATATTTCTGGCGAATCTACTATATAGTCACTTATCAATTAGCTCTATAAAGTTAGCAGGACTAAATCAGCAAAATCGAAATTTTAGTACTCATTTTATCAAAATTTTTAGTACTCATTTTATACTAAATTGTATCATTAATGATAATTTTGTACCGTGTGCCATTTCGAAAAAATCATGGTGCTGCTGGCTTAATATTAAGCTGGCAGGACCAATTCAAAATAAATAAAAAAAAAAAAGAAAAAATAATATCAGAAATCAATACGCTTGAAATTGTACTATTTTTTTGTACTGCCAAAGACAATTCTATATTATGTCATTTCCAAAAAAAACAATGCCGTTGATAATTTAATATTTAAGCTAGCAGAATTATAAAAAAACAAAACAAGTGCAAAAATTAACACAATTGCATTTGTACTAATTTGTATCATTAAAAATAATTTAATATTTTTCATGTTTTCTCCTTAAAATGACTTTATTAGTATCTACTTACAATCTATTCAAATCGTGCATCTTTGAAACATCGTCATTTTTTTTTAATTTGCTAATATATTCTGCACATAACATATTCTACAGATAATAATAAGACACGTGTTTTGTAAGAAAAATCTGAGATTTTTTTATAAAGTTATTGACACTTGTAAGTTGCATAAATTTATAAAAAATGTCGCTCATGGAACATTCAAATAATTATATCAAAATCATTAATCGCGCGGTGTGTGTGTATCTGCATGTGTGACTATAATTCTTGAGATATTTATGTACATCGTGTTACTATCTGAATCTTAAAACAATAGAAATATTCTCAGAATGACAAAAATAGGAAAGAATTTATTATTTAAACTTTATCAAATATAAAATTATATGTGGATTAGTGTTATTTCAACTATTAATTATAAAACAATTATTAATTGCAAATAACAAGACTTATATTTTATATATAAACATATAAATAGTAAAGAATAGAATTTTATATAGGTATTGTAACATTATACATACTAAAAGGTACATCGGAATTCAATCACGAAGATTCTTTCGAGGACCGTTTTAATGCAGCTCATATTTTTCTCATTGTAAAAATCTAGAAAATAATTCGTGTAAAATGAAAGCGTCACCCCATCTACCGATTCCATTCTGATTTTTTTCCTTTTTTTCCTCCCGCAGGGTTAGAATGGCGCACGACACTCTTTGATTTCTCGCCTGACGAGAGAGAGACGAAAGAGACGTTCCACGTCCTTTCCACTTTCTCTGTCCTGTTCTTCTTTCCGCTATTTCGCTCGGCGATAACCGGCGTCGCCTTTCATATAATGACGAGCGAGTAAAACAATCATTAATCTGATCTGCCTCTCTCTTTCGTTTGTCCCTTTCGTTCGCTTTGCAGACGCGAAGGGACGAACATTAATTATCGGAAAAAGGTACGATAAAAACGTTAAGCCCACGTGAGCCCACATCTCGCCGCAGCGAGCTTGAAAGTCCTGCATGGAGCCGGGAAAAACCTACTTTTCCAACAGTCATTTGAAATCCTCTCATGTATTCGCTCAGGTATCGGTTCGATCGATCGTAACGATAATCTCGAGCTATGTAACGCGCGTACATATATAGCAACCAGAATAAATGCACATGCGAACGTGCAATCATTCCGTCCCAATATAGGCGTTCTATTAATTTTAATTCGCGAACAAAATCCGCGGATATGCGCGGCGCCGTCCGTCGTTACATTGGAATTCTCTGGGCCGTCCGCTGCGAGAAAATATTTAATTCGTTTTACGTTCACAACGGGATGCGAAGTGCAATGTATACAAGCGATATCGAATTCCAGCAACGCGGCGGTTTCGCTAGGAAGATCTATTTTTACACGCGAAGGGCGAGCGGAACCGCATTTTCCTCGCATTCCCCAACCATTCCCTCCCCCCTTTCCCGATTCCCGATAGTAACATGGAGATGCATCATGATCGGTGCTCGTTTTTTAGAGATATCTTAGACTCGATAACGGAAAACCTTGTTACACTTTCAACGTCCGACCGTATATCTCTAGTCCCCATCTCTTCGCTCCACAACTCAGACGTGTCACCGAAGGGAGGCTAACGACAATTCCCGTATTCTTCGCCCGTCCGACAATGCGTCCTTCGCACTTATTCAAGTTTTTCTGATCGATTTTCATCGGAATCGCACAAAAGCTGCCTCGTAAATTCCCCGTCAACGAGCGAAGAGCGCGATGAGCTTTCGACAAGCCTCATTCTGCAATTCACGTCGCCGTACAAATTAATTACGTCGCATATAATTTTTGACAGATATGAAATGAATAGTTTGCAAAATTTACTCTCGCTATAACGAATTATATTAAACGGTATGTCATATGTGAAATTTTATACATTTCATGAATGAATTATTAAATAATTTTTTCTACAAATTTACGTAGCTGCCAACTGAATTGAACATTTTATTCTACTACATATTTTATACGTATATTTATTTTAAATGTGCAGTGCTTATTTCTGATATAACTTTTATATAAATTTCTCTTGTACATTTCACACAATAAACTTTCCTTATTATTAATATAAAGACACATTACTTATAATGTCGAAATTATACTTGCTAAATATATTATTATACATCAGTTTAAAAAAAAAATTAATTTTGTTATGTAGAAGCTACGATAAATTTCAAAAGTTAATTTAATTAGTGACAGATTGGACATTATCAAACATGATAACCATTTATACAGTCGGTATCGTTAAATTCTTCAATTTCCTCTCTTTTGTCTTTTTATATTTATATTTATATTTCAGCCAGCTTATAGCGACTCTTCTACTTGTCCAATATGATTTTAAAATAGTAAAGCTGACGATATATACGACGGACTACAATAAAACCAACACCGTTACGGCTACAGATTGTGTAGCTTGGAATATTCGCAAATTTCGCCGGTCGCACTTATTGGCGCGAATATCGTCACGTTGTGCCGTCGATCGCAAGCTCTCATCTCGGAGCGGCGCGGCGCAGCGCCGAAGGTGCTTGAGCTGAACGGCGCTCAACTTTTAAATTATTACTCAGTTACCGGAGTTTTATTGCGCCAATAATAAAAGCGGCTCTCCCGCTGGTCTTTCCACCTTCCTCCCTTGTCCCCAACGTGTATGTGACGTTTTGTTATAGCTGCGAAATATGGTCGTTACTTATACTGCAGGACTTCCGCCCACGACCGATGTCTTTAATGCTCGCGCTGGAACACATATGAGACATGCAACATGGGATTATGTTATATCGCGATCTTGTATTATAAAAGGTCATTAACATTTCAACCTTCACATTTTTCCTCTTTCTCTCCTTTCTCATCACTACGTTACTTTACACGGTGTAACGGTGCCGTGAATGCGCGTTATGGGTTCTTTTATGCGGAACGAAGGAAAATGAAGGAACTGTGACGCGCGCGTGGAAAGCCGATTCTTATCATTCCGTTGGTTTATGGGTGGCAATGATCCATTTTACAGCAAGTTCTTGCATAATGACTATAGCAATTGTTGACAAAAGTACTTCATGGTATGTAAGTCATGATTGACATGCGTAAAGATGCATATATATATATATA
>NW_017259254.1:2394950-2399209 GCF_001594045.1 Atta colombica | reverse complement strand
AAAATCTATTTCCTTTTTGGTCATACAAATTTAAGATAAAAATTTTATTTTTACTAGGACTGTTACTTTTAAGCTTCGAGAAATATAAAGCATCTTCAAAGATTCGAGAAATATGATGTGCAAATAGAAAAAATATATATATATTCATAACATATATTCGTAAATATATTTGTATATCTACTATTTTAATTTTTATAAAGAAAATTAAAATATATTATTATTAACTATTTTAAATTAATAATTGTATAATTTTAATTCTTCGAAGCTTCAAAGATTGAAGTTTCGAATTTTCGAAGTTTTGAAATTATGATCTTTAAAGATTTTAATATTGAAGCTTTGAATCCTCGAAATTCAAATGTCGAAGTTTTTGAAGCAAATCAGCATACTTGAGTTTTTATTAATATTTTAACAAAAAATATTATAAAAGTAAAGTCAGTATTAAATTGCCTCTCGCTCTGATGAAGTGAATTGCAATGTTCATGAAACATTGGCATTCTCTTATGGAACACGAAAATAATCTGCGAAATGCATAGCTTCTATAAAAAAACTGATTTTATTTTAATATTAAAAAAATAATGGAAATGTAATGAATTGTTACTTTTTAAATAACGGAAAGGTAATGAGTTATTTAAAAAAATATCTGTCTCATTTAGTATGCCTACTAAATACATTCTTAATCTTGTATTGTGTAGTTATCTCTAAATTCGAGGTACAAATTTCGGAATAAAATGACATTTTGAGTTACCACATTATTAGGAGTTTTTTTTTTCTAATAAAAGGTACTTTTCCGGTAAAAATTCGCTGAAAATACAAAAATAATGAGGTAACAATTCGATTGGAGGTATCACTTTTATAGAATTCGCGATACTTTTCTTTTGGGGATACAAAGCTTTTCGTGCTTATTTCCTATATGCCTCGATATAAATGTACCGCCAGCATTCGACTATTTCGTTAACAAATAGTAATCGTGCCACAGCGCGCGTAACCTGTGCTAACGCGCCATTGCCATATCGGACAACGGATCGGACCAGATCGGACACGCAACTATATTAAGATATATATATACTTATCCACAGTGTCTAATATGAATAAGCTTACAAATATTGATATTTGAGGAGTATTACGTTCATGCCGGGAATTACATTGCGAATGCACTGGATATGTTCGCAAATTAGATAGTAATACAGAATCGTTTCTGTGTTTGTGATGATTCGCCAATAAAACATAATTCGATACTCGATATGACAAAGGAAACAAATCTAAATGCAGGTACATATATTCTTTAACAAGAACATTTTTGCAATATTGTAATTTTCAGTTAGTACGAATTTAAGAATTCTTAATATGTAATTTCTTATTTATACGATTAAACATATATCTATAAGTATCTTGACTCGCAGCCGAACTTATATGAAGAGCATATATATAATACGTAAATTTGAGATATCCCAACTCTTTCTTTTCCCTCTAAATCCGCTTTTGTCTTTTCAAAACGGCTGATACATATAAGTCTTAAGTTTAATCGCGGATACAAAAAAAAGCAGAGAAAATCTTAAGGCTGTTGTGTAGATACGGTTTAAGTATAATTATACGTTTTTCTCTACTTTACCTTACATCTATTGTGACAATTATATTTCGTTCACTGCGTCATCAACTGTTTTGAAAGAACAGAAGCGGATTGGGAGAGAAAAGAAAGGATTGGAATACTTCGAGGTACATATATGCTCTTCATATGTATGCTCTCCAAATCATCTAGAACCGCATAATTATCTCCTCACAATGGATACTTCCTGATTTTGAGGTACCATTTTAACTCTTATGTTTGGTGGAGAGACTTATGTCCCTCGTAATTTCCGTAGAGTTTTTATTTCAACGTGTACCTTGTACTGCTAATTTTTGGCAGTACAAGGTTAAGAATGTACACCTACATAAACAACCCCCAAAAATGTGACAACACATATTGACACTATAAGCACTGCAATAATTTTCCTGCAACCTAAAACAAATAAAAACTAATTATAATATTAGAATAGGAGAGAACCGAATTATGCGCATGCACATATAGATTATAAACTTCTAAACGCAAAAACATTTCATATATGTGAGTGGACTATATGTATAATCGTCATGATAAATTTAAATTATAACGAAGTTAATATTTCATTTCTATTTGATATAGTTATGCCAAGCTAATAATCATTTTACTATTTTCTAATATTTTACAATTAAATAAATCTTTTTACTTTTTTAAAAATACAGCAAATTTTTATCTTTCTTTCTCTTTTCTGATTTTTATAGTGTACTTTGTTTTCCATCGTTGCCTATGACATTAATTTTGACTTACGTTTCTCATATTTAGTTTTTGTTATTAATGTTCTGTTGTAATTTGTGCTAGTTGATTGCCTTTGCCATTCCGGCAAATCATATTGTGGGTGAACTGATTGAACAGGTGTTCTGTCCAGATAACAATTCGGCGAGTACGAATACGGAAACGACATTGATGGTGAATAGACTACCATATGTGGATATCTTTGGTCAAATTGTGGATTGTGTGTCTCTAATGCAGATGTTCCTGTTGCCTCTGCGTATGAAGGTGGCGCAGCATTGTTTATTGTATAAATATTTGATTTATTTTGCATGTTTATATTGCGTCACGGCTTCGTAGCAATTACCGCAAAATCTGAAAGAGAAAGGAAGAAGAATCAAATAAGATGTCAAGGTCATTTTGACGATCATTTGCTGCGCAAACTGGCTAAGCGTCACTACTCAGCATGCATGTCAATACGTGCTGAAAGATAGATAGAATATACAATTTCTTTATTTTCTTTTTCTTTTTTTTACGCGAAGTGACTGCTATCTCACCTCCCCCTCTTAGGGGCGTACAACTTCCACGCGAAGCGACTGCCATCCCATCTCCTTCTCTTTCTGCTTAGGAGCGCATATGAAACACGCGAAAAATATTTAAAAAACCGTTTTTTAAATATTTGACCTTAAAAATGATTTTGTCGATAATTTTCATTATCATATTCATAATCAGGGCATCAAAATACAGTAGTATGTCATGTGACAAGAAAATCGGAGGGTTCACCCTTTCGGAATTCCATCAAAAAAGATCTCACAAAGTCAACTTTAAATTTTTTTTATGAAAATTTCCACTTTTTATTTATATTCTTGTAGCTGATATCAAGATTTTTTAAAAACATTTTAACAAAATTCCTTTTGGTTGTGACAACTCTTTTTCGAGATGTGTGTTGACAAAGTCCTGCATTAGCATCCAAGGTGTCTAACCTTCGAGCTCAATAAATCTTGTGAATGCTATTTCGAGTTTTGACCTTGATATATGTTAAGATCAAGATTGAAGATTATTCTGCTTATCTCTATTAAAAATTTTTTGTGACTTAATTCATCTTCCATTATTATCAAGAATCTTATTTTATTTGCATTCTTATTAAATATAATATCATTGTTGAAATCTGTGGTAATTTCTACCTCGCAACTTTTATTAAAGACAAGAATATATTTAATACGATTATAACAAAAAATCTAGAGTATTCTATGTAATAATGTCATGTATATATTTTAATAAATTTAAAATTTTTTATTATATCTCCCGTGTGCAAATACGATTCTGAAATTTATGTCATTTATAGATATAGATCTATAAATTTGCGTAAAATATATAAATTACATTTATAGAAAAAAGGTATTAAACTTTTATTTTTAGCTAATACTTTTTTTATCTCTTCCTGTTTATCATTGGCCGGAAGCAATTCTTATAATGAATTATACGTGCCTCGAATCTATGATGTGAACATAAAGAACATCGTTAGCATAAAAATAAATTTTCCATGTTGCATCAATGATTCACAAAAATAACTATTTAAGTTTATTATAATATATAAATGTATGCTTTTTTTATAGCTTTACTCTTCATTTTTCAAAAACATGACAAGAATAACGTATTTTCGATAGTAATCTACAATAAATTTTTATCGACAACATAAGTTCCATTTTTAATAAGAGACATTTATAAATTAAAGCTAATTCTTAATTAGAATCAAGTCTTTGTATAACAAGATAAAAATTTAGTATATATAGATAAAAGTTTAATATAGAAATGACAGCTGATTAAAATGTCATTATAAATCTTTAATTTTGTCTTTTATTTTCTAGTAATTAGGGTTTAATGGTATTATCGAGTATTATATCAGTTACCTTTTATAAATTTTTTATCTACTTTGTTAATTATTTTATCTACT
>NW_017259254.1:2392906-2394850 GCF_001594045.1 Atta colombica | reverse complement strand
TATATATATATATATATAATTCTATTGTGACAAGGTAATGAATGATTTGTAAAATTAAGGAAAATTTTGGAACTACCTGGTATACTGTTGATTTCTTTGTGAAGACGATGTCGTCAATAATTGATCTTTTTAATGTTAATTGTAGTCTGCAGTCAGATATTACATCGTATATTGTTTATAAAACTATGTTGATTACTACTTACAAATATGTTTTAAGTTAAATTATGACTTTTTAACTGGAATTTAACGATTCTCTTGTCTGGATAAAAGTTAAATGCTTGCGTAAGCTTGATATTATAATAATGTGATTACATATCAATGTTTTAAAGATAACATTTCGTTAGAGATTTCATAATAGGTGTAGCCAAAGCAGATAAAAAATAATGGATAGAAAAAGATAACCTATATACGCATGCGCAAAAAAAAAATCAATGAGTTGATGATATTACTGACAATCATTTATCTTATAGTTGTCTTTTTCTTTTTCTCTTTCTCTCATTTCTATAAATGTATAATATAAAATTATTTGAAACACACTGAATGAATTGAATGAATGAAAATGAACAAATGGAAGACTGGATCAGAAGATTGATCCGTTTTGATCACATTCTTATTATAGGATTTTTATATGTTATTATCAGTCAGAAATTATTTTTGTTACGCAGTAATAAATGGCATTTAATAAATGTTATGTTCATCAATGCTACAAATAATTCGTAAATATTATTGTAATATCGATAATATCGATAATATTTTTACTCATACATCAATACATGTATTGTTTTTGATGATATTATGACTCATTATTACAACTATAATATGTGTTTTTTACATGACTTACTGTAAATATTTTAATATTTGATTGGATGCATAGAGAAAACTGAGAACATTTTATCCCTCTTCTATTAAATATATTTTTAATAATAAAAGAAAAAATAAAATTATTCTTATGCTATATTGTAGATATTTTAATAGTCTAACTGCATTGATCAAATTAAAAAATAATAATAATTCTTAGAATAATTTCTATTTTAGTGAAATAAGAATAAGGAATATAAGTATTCCTTATTCTCGGAGGATTTGATTCAGAATTTGAGATCATGTTTTAATTGATTCAAGAGAATCATGTTAATTTATGCAATTAAAAGATTATTAAATAATCATAATCAATGTAATAATATTAAAAGATGTAAAATCAAAAGTTAAAAAATATAATTTAAAATATTGAAGTATTAAAGTAATACATTCATATTCTATTTTAATTTTTTGTCTATTAGAATCTATTTTAACATCTTTTTTTACTTTGTATATTCTGAATTTTATTAACATTATCTAAAACAAAAAATACATATGTATTTTCTATTTTAAAGATAGATAAATAACAGGAATATTATTATATGAAAGGATCATGTATCCCCATCTAGGCGTGGATTGAATGTATTCCAGGAATAATTTTTTTTTAAATGCTATTTTTTATAAACAAATAGACTTTACAGATCAATCTCGTAATTACTTTTTTAAAGCAAACAACTTTTTATTCTATTACAATTTTTTAATCGTAATTATAAAATTTAACAACTTAAATAATAATTTAATAAAAAAGAGTTAATATATAGTATATAGGAGTTATACCTTAAATAGTAAAACATATTTAAAATAAAGTTGAACTTAACTACATATTAATAAATAATATTTTAAATAATTAAAAAATATTAACATGTAGATAGATACTTTTATATATGTCTATTGCATCTCTATAATCGCAATTGTATTTCCTCATGAGTATTATTCATTTGTCTTAACAATTACACGATTTAGAAGTCGTAATGATAAAATTAACTGTTTTTCAAATAAGCACGTAGAAGTTCTTCTCTCTTTCTGTTAGATTTAAAATTTTATATTACAATCAATATTTGAAATTATACTAATGTATATTCATGACGT
>NW_017259254.1:2388748-2392678 GCF_001594045.1 Atta colombica | reverse complement strand
ATATATATTAAATTATATATATTTTTTACAGACATATTAAATAAATGAGTAAATAATGCATATAATTGTCACAATAAATTTATTTTATAATGTGATTGTAAATATTTTTATTTGAAATATAATTATTATCCTAAGATAATGATTATTTTAATTATAACAATATTGTCGGATCTTTCATTAAGTAAATCTTTCTTTGATTACATCTTAAAAAATATAGCGAATTTTAATAGCGCTTTTTTCTAATTTTCTTAGTGTATTTTGCTTTCTGTTTTTGTTTATGAGATTTATTTTAACTTACATTTGTAGTCTCTTGTATTTGTTCTTGTTATTACAGTTCTGTTGTAAGTTACTTCCGTTGATTGATTTTGCTGTTCTGTTGACTCATATTGATAAGATTGAACAGGCATTCTATCCAAATTCTGATAATTCGGCGAATATGGATACGGAAATGACTCTGACGGAGATGGATGAATTGTTGTATGTGGATATCTTTGGTCTAATCGTGGATTCTGTGTATCTGATGCAAGTACTCCTGTTGCTTCCGCGTATGAGGGTGGCGCATCGTTTATTGTATAAATATTTGATTTATTCTGCATGTTTATATTGTGTCACGACGATGAAACAATTGTCGCAAAATCTTAAAGAAAAAAGAAGAATTAAATTGGATATAGAGTCTTTCTTAAAGAAAAAAAATTTGAAAAGGCAACGATACGATTTATGATGATTAATTGATAAATTTTACATTTAGAGGTCAATGTTCAGATTAGAGCTTAAATAATCTGATTTTTAGATTAGAAAAAACTTCTTGAATGAAATTTCAGTGCAGAAATGATTGTTAGAGATAAGAACGTCAATATAAATTATTATTTATTATAGATTTTTCGAATAATTTAGGATTTAATATAATGGTATAAGTATAAGGTACTGTCTTTATTCTCTTTAGATTCACCTGGCTGCTTTGTTATATTCTTTGTGTTTTTTTATTTTAGATTCTTTATTTAGTTATAATTTATTGCTCTGTAATATCTTATCTTCTTTTATCTTGATATTGATTACTTTATATCAGTTGACTTCAAGATATCTCGTATAACTGTGCTAGCTGTTGTGATAGATAGTGAGATAAATAGAATGACTCACATTATAAGAATAAGGAAAATTTTACATAATTATACCTTATATATTGTTGATTTCTTTATGACAACGATGACGTCAATGATGTTTTCTAGTATGATAATTGTAGCTTGCAGTCAAATATATTTATACCACGTATTGTCTACAAAACAATGCTTATTACAAGAAAAAACATTTAAACAGTTTAATTATATATTAAACAGTTTAATAATTTTTCAACTGGCATTCAACCGCGAATCATTTAGATAAAAGTCAAGTGCTTGGCTTTAATGTTATAACAAAGCGATTACATATCAACGTTTAAAAGAAAACATGTCATATAACCATTATCAGCAAAAATTTATTGTCTTTTTGCGCAATATTAAATGTCATTTAACAAAACTTATTAATAATTAATATTTATTAATAATTAATAAAAGCTGTTCTAACATCAGTCTTTTTAATTGTATGCAATTTACTATGATTCATTGCAATTCTTATTTTATGTACGACTTACTGTTAATATTTCAATGTTCAAATTGGACACGTATATTTTATAGAAACAATTTACTATGATTCACTGCAATTCTTATTTTATGTACGACTTACTGTTAATATTTCAATGTTCAAATTGGACACGTATATTTTATAAAAACATTATTTATAACTATTATTGCAAATGTCACAATAATAAATCGTAACAATAAATTATCCACAAATTTATAAATATTTGATCCGTTTATTGTTTATACATTAGCAAATACATTAGCACAAACATCGTAAAAAGTTTATTCAAAAATTAGATAAATCTCTATTAGTTTAAAAGAATTCTGTTTCTTAAATTCAATTTTAGAACAGATAATCTTACTTAATCGTTTATGACACGTGATTTTATTGAACCATTTCTGAATTATCACTGTCAGTTACTACACATGCCAGCTCGTAGTCTCTTAAATATAACTAGAGGAAGAGAGACAAATGCCAACATTGATATATTATCAGCTCTTGGTACTGAAATTCCCACTCTTAAAAGGAAGTAACAAAGGGGCGGGAAATTTAAATATCTTTGAGCAGTATTTAAGATAATTGCAGATTAAAAATATATGAAAAGTGGAGATAATTATAATTAATTCTTAAAATGCAATATTAAATTATATTTCTTGAAAATATCTTAATGTATATCATACAATTTTAAAAAATTTAGTTTCAGATTGAGCTTATGAGCTAAATTGTAAATTATTCGAGTTATATAAAAATCATCGCAAAATTGTTTAAAAGATAATCGGGATAAGCGAATCTAACGATTTTTTTGATAGAAAGAGTTTCATGTTTTTTTCCTTTGTCGTTCTATATGTCTAATATTCTTTTTGAATCTCATCTTAGCCAGGTTGTCGAGAACATTCTCGTGCATAATTTTAACATTAAAAAACATATACATTTTATATGCATATTTATGTATTAAATATATAATGTATTATATTATATTCATATTTGAGAATCAAATTTAATTTTCCATATTGAGTTTTCTTTCACGTTTATTGATTGAGAAACTCACAATTAACAATAAAAATAAAATGATTTATTTATTGTAATGACACAAAGGAAAAAGATAAAGAAAAATTTATTGAAATTATAATCAGTATAATATAATTTTTACATTCCGTTGGCGTAGTGCGGTTTGCCTTGCTGTCTCTATAGAGAAATATATTTCCATCAAATCGTAATCTGATCGAGTCATACTCTCGCGTGAAGCATCGCAATGTCAATATCACAGGAAAAAAAAGTTTCACGAGCGATGTGTGTTACGTTCGTATTTTATCGAGTGTCGACTTTCGGCTCTAAACCCTCGTACGCTATAGAATGCTGCGACGCTGCACGAGAGAACGGTGTTTATAGATTAGTCCGGAGAGCCAAGTGATCCCAGTGATTCTCAATCGGTGCGGCAATAACGCGAATGTATTCCGTTGCCAAAAAGTTTGCCTCATACGGAGCGCATGTCGCCTGAGAGGATCTAGAGTTCGAGAGAAAAGCTGGGGAAAGTAGGGAGAGCAGGTCGCGAGAGGGGAAAAATGGGTCGGCGCCAGAGTTTAATCAATGGTTTCGGCGCCAACCGGGCGTGTCTGTAAAAAAAAATGCACTAGCCGCTCATGTAACGACGGAAATTCGGATTGTCATTCGCTCCACAATAGCACCTTCATCGAATGCATCTCCATTCCTCTCTCTACTTCTTGCATGCGGTCTCTCTGTTGCATCTTATCTTCTGTCCGTCGTTTCGGCTGCCCACGCACGTCGTTTTATCGTGCATCCTTTTTCCGCTTTTTATTTCTTTCTTTCGAACGACGTCGTTGCGGCGCCGCTATTCCGCAAGTCATCCTGGCGCCAAATGTGACACTCATCGCTCACTCGTCAACGTTCAGGAAGTACGACCAACGAAAAAATATTGCGTGTATAGCATCAACTGAATCAAACTTTCATCTACGTGTGCAAAAGAGGCCGTACGTGTACCGATTCATTCGCGACGAACGCGAATTAACTCCAAGAATAGCATTTACATTGTTTAAAGATACTTCTGATTAAATTTTAATTGACCACTGGTATGATTATATGGCGTTATACGAAATAAAGATTTTAATACATATTCAGGATTATATAATTCTATACATTAAAAAAATATTTATTAGAGAGAAATATTTTTGTCGTAGTAAGATCAACTCTTGTGATTAATAGATGAATGAATAGGTTAAAGTATAGAACATACGGAAGAATGTGATAGTAAAAAATGTTATTGGCAAGTTACACAATTCGCGTCTGACGTAGATT
>NW_017259254.1:2373880-2388648 GCF_001594045.1 Atta colombica | reverse complement strand
AGCAATTAGTTTAGTGTAGTTTATATATATGTATGTCTTATGTAGTTTTATATATATATATATATATATGTATATATATTTTTTCTCAGAATTAGCCGTATTAATTGAATACGGAATGCTGTTTAGTCGATAATTATGGATTCAAATGCGTGCGTGGGTGCGTATGTGTATTCGATATACATATCCACAGACTACAAACTGTTTTCTTTTCAATTATTTAATTACGCACAAGAGTTTTGTTTTTTACAACACAAGAGACAAAGAGGATAACAATCTGAACAGAAAGAAAATAACGTTTTATAAAAGAAAACGCATTTCACAAAATAAAATTTGCAAATATAACAATCTAATTAATTTTAAGAGATTGTGAAATAAATGCAAACGAGACGTCTGTCTAAATTGTAGATAAAAATTGAATCAAGGTATTGGACTGTGTAAAAATGAGACAATTAATAAATTTTGTATATTTACACGCGCGCACACACATACACACACACACACACACACACACACACACACACACATCAATGTGCGTGCATATTGATTTTTTTTGCAGCATAAAAAAATTATTATTCTCTTAATCTTAAATATAAAAAATTATTCAGATAACTTAGATACAAGGTTTTGTGATATATAATAATGTATAAAATGTATTTAGGCCTTAAGATATGCATAAATAAATGTTACATCAATGCATGTAAATATTAATCATAGCAAGTTATGTATTCAATGTAAAACACTATTCGTACTATTGATAATCTTGCATGTCAATATTATTATATTAAGCGTTTTGAAAAGAATCAATTCTCTGTATTATTATTTTCAAATCGTTTCTATATCATTTAATTTATAAAAACTTTGTCTAAATTTTTTTTCTCAATTAATGCTACTTTAAGTATTAACATTGTTAGCAATTTTATTATTACATTATATTAGTCAATTTGAAATAAAACCATTTAGTGGTTACGATTTACCTGATACAGGAAATGTCATGTGTGCAATTTCTATAACGCGATAATATACGATCTTAAAACGTCAAGGAGGTCGTGCTTTCGCGAGACTTCAACGACTAACATGTAGCGCCGGAAAATGTACTCAGACAGGCTGTCGAACGTTAAGGCACTGAATTCACGCCACATAATTTCCGGGTGTGACAGTGGTTTCTGTCAGCGAGGAAGCAAAATGGCAATGTGACATCCGCGGTAATTCGCTATAGCCTTACTACTATGTGTAAATGTCATCGTAATACTGAATGTACAAATTTTCCCAGAGCTAAAAAGAGCTAAATAAATAGACAATAGCTTGATGTAACAACATTAAGATTGATATTATAATTAGTTTTAATTAGAATTAAAGTTGAATCATATAGAAGTGCGATTAAAGTTCGTGAGATCGAGAACACTACATATTGAGGATATTAACAAGGAGATTTATTTATCTGTTGTCCTTCTTTTAATCTTATATACACTTTGCGTATGAAATCTATACATATCTAAATACAATTTTTTAAAAATATAAATTTAGAAATTAAATTATATGTTTTAACTTCTTTTAAAAGAAGAAATATTTTTTTGAAGAAGAGATATTTTTGAATGTAAAATATTGTTTATAAAATTATATTCCAACTTAAATTACTTTTTTAAGAATCATAAGATAATTAGATTATATATCTTCTGCATCTCGTAATCTTGTGTAATAACGTACATCTCGACGTATTTCTGCAATATTAATTTATGCATTGTTAGTCATCTTTTGCACGTATTTCATACGTCACTAAATAGAAGGCCAATAGTTATAATTGTAGTTGCATTTTTATGCTGAAAAATTACAGTCTAATGTAAAAGCAATTTTGTTAATTATTAACAATTAACTGTTTTTGTGTTTATTCTAACATATCTGATCTGAACGACATTGAAGCAGTTATGCATTTTTAAATTATTATTTCAGATTTGCGTAATATAATTCCGTTAATATTAAACTTTTGCTTATAATTTTTACAATGTTTATAATTTACATATATCATTGATTAAAATAATACACGTATGTATGTTTTATTATATATTTATATATGATTTATTAAAATAGCTAAATACTGAAATAGCATAAAATTCTAAAGTTTTTCTTTTTATGACAAAATTAGTGAGATCATATCTCAGTTCATAGTTATTCGTTTAATCCATGCGATTTGTTATTTAAATCATAATTCCAAAACACGTTTTCTCTCATCTGTGTACTGTGAAACATATACAAATCAGGATATTCACGGAAATTCCACTAAGCTCTTTCGCATTCACTACCTCGCACGATGTTTGCACATGAAAAAAGTCGTCAAATTTACCAACTTAATGATTTCTATCCGTTGCTACGCGGTCGAGTCCGCAACTTCGTAAAAAATTCAAATATCAATAGAAATCGGGAATAAGCATGAACAAATATAACAATTAAATCCCCTCTCCCCCTCTCTCTCTCTCTCTCTCTCTCTCTCTAACAAAAATATATTTTGCATTAATCTATTCATGTGTATTTGCTTTAATGGCATTCAGTCATGTTTTTTTCATTCAAGAATCATTATAATTATATAAAACACAAACATTCATATTTATTTTTATATAGTTTGCGTACATATTAATATCTTTTTTTATATTGAGAGACTGAAATTTAGCTTAATAAGAACACGCAAAATGAAGATTCATGTATAGTATAATTGATTATCATAAATTCTAATTGTTAAGTGGATAAAATGAAAACACACACACACACACACACACACACACACACACACACACACACACACACATACACACACACATATACACAGTAATTACAGTTATCGAGTTAATTTATATTCTTTTCCGGTACGATGTCATATGCAAAGAATTACGATTTCAACTAGTGAAAGTGTTACGTTCAGTACTTCACTTGCTAGTAAAACGCATACAGTTGTTTAGGATAAAGCGCGCACGCACGCATGCATACCAGGATTATCACAGATCTGGAAAACTGGGAAAAGCCAGGAGAAAATGTAAAAAATTCTAGAATTTCGAAATTTGCTCACAATTTCCTTAAACTGCTCCTATTCCAAATAATTGTTATAATTTTTTAAATATTATTATATGTCTGATATTCATAGTCAAATACATTCAAAATTCGCGCACTTTAAACGAGTTTAACAAAATAATTAAAATTTATATTTTATTCAGTGTTTTTATTTGATCCCTCTTTTTCATCACAACTGCATTCTTTTTTCCAAAACTATTTTTTGCTGGCTTGAATTGCACCCGACACACACACACACACACACACACACACACACACACACACACACACACATTTTCGTGACATGCATTTCTTCGAAATGCTGTAAAATCCGATAAAAGGACTGATGCAATAATCGTGAAATCTTCTAACTGGTCAGTTTGTATTAATAAATAGTTATTAAACGAAAGACTCTCTCTCCTCTCTTATTTTCTTGGAAATAGTCGGAAAAAATTTTATCATAAATATCGAGATCATTTTATCCATAAAAGTTTATATATTTTAAGTTATTATAATTTATTGTAAATTTATTATAACAAAAAACGGCTACGAGACAAAAAATTATATTATTTCATTATATTATTTAGTACTTATAACAAAAAGATATATTGAACAAAAAAATAATTTATTATGATTTATAGTATATTCTTATACATATATATTATTGTAAAAATGTTAGTTAAGGATGCTTGAATGATTTATATATTATTTTAAAATTCGTAATGATTAATATCTAATACTTTAAGAAAATAAAACCAATTTTTTCATTTAGAAGAAATTATTTATTCTTTATTGTAAAAATTGAAGTTACAGTGTGATACTTTGGTGGTACTATACAGTCGAAAGGATACAGATTATATTAATTATTAATCGAAATTTTGGTGATAAATTTTGTTAAAATTGGCTTGTAAAACTCTGTATAAATATGTATTTATTATAATTTAATATTAATCACTTGATGAAAAAATAAATATTTTATATAAATGTTATATATGCCAAAGATATTTAGAAAACAAATATAAAAAAATAAATTCTTATTAATATTTAAATAAAATATATAGATAGGAAAGTTATTTTAAGTACACACTTTCAGTGAAAAAGACATAAATGGACAGAGTTATTAACAAAAGAAAAAAACTTATTATCTCTAAAATGTAAAGAAGATAAAATCAAAATAAATTATCAAAGTTAAAAAAATATTAATAAATTAATTATATTGGTATATTCATAAATAATTCAAATGAACAATGAAGACGTTACAAAGTTTTTTAAATTAAACATAAAATTAAAGTTAAAACATTAAAGAACACCACATATTAAAAAAATACAGACATAGATATAGTTCAGATCGATCGAAATAGTTGTGCAAAAATTTAAATCGAGAGCCAATTAAAAATTATCAAGAAACTATGTTTAAAAAATTAAGTTTATATCTAATTATAATTGTAAATTATAATAAATATTTTTCTCAACGAATGTATTTTTATGAGTCATGGTATTCAGAAATAATGAGGATATAAGTCTACATATATAACTTCTCAATAACCAATTCGTTCTCAGATGAGTATTTATTAAGAGTCAATCAAAGTAAAAACATAAAAAAGTAGGCATGAATAAACTGATTTCAATAAAATCTCAAAGTAATCTGGAGATAAGATTCCGAGACTTTGAGATTTTGTTTGATTTAAGAAATTCTAGTCTGAAAATAAGGAATTAGTTATTGAGAAGTATATAACTATATGGACTTATTATTATTTATATCTACTTCCAGACACCATGACTCACAGAGTGAGTTATATGTTCCCGTTATACGAGATCGTTTAAAAAGTTTTAGCCTCAATATGAAGATGGCATTACTCGACAGAACCAGTCTGGTACTACATACAAGTTTTGCAAAATAACTATCAAACAACAACTGAGCGTCCAAAATGGCTACAATTTTCACAGATATCTTGCGAAACATGTACGATTGTAATAGCAAAATAATATCGACGAGTAATATCATTTTTATGTTAAGGCTCAAAACTTTTCAAACGATTTATGTATAATTATAATTATCTGTATGTAAGCTTAGTTTTTAATATGGCCTCTTGATGACTTTCAATTTAAATTTTTGGACTATTTTTTTTATTTATCTTTTGGACTATTGGTCCAAAACATGTTCACATCCTTTTTCACTATGGTAGGTGATATTTTTTAATGTTTTAATTTTTTATTTACATATTTAACTGAAGAATACTCTGTGAATATAACATTTTGTAACCGTTATTCATTTGAAATATAAATATATATATATCGAATATTCAATGTTGAAACATTGAGATTATTATCAACAACAAGAAATATATTTTTTGTTTCTATACGCAGTGATAAGTAAGATATTTTTAAAATTTATCTAAATATAGATATAGATACATATTAAAATATGCAAAAATTTAAATCGAGTATGTAGATACAGATATCAGATACTTTAAAAATATCTTCAGATATTAAATTAATTTTATCGTAATAATGATAATACGTAAAAAATATATTAGTTTATTCATTTATTCATTTTTTTACATTTAGAAAATTTTTTTTTACATTTAGAAATTTAATTGAGAAAACTTATAATTATTGTAAAACGATTTAGGATAAGAATTATAAGATACTATTCATCATCATCCATCATAACTTTACAAACTAAAAATGTTCCAAATATTATGTTTTTAGCTTAACTATACATGCATTAGAAATTCCACAAGGATCATTGGTTGCGTTCAGCAGAAAAAGCAACTGTGACCGTAAAATTCTTTAATATGATTGATTTGCATTTAGATCCAGCGAGAAACTAAGGGAAAGACCAATCATGTTACAGAATTTTGCAACAGCAAAGCTGCTTTTTTTCTGCGCAATAGAATTAATCGACAATCACACAAAATAGAAATTATGACTATACCGAAGAAATGTATCTGAAAAAGTTTAGATGCTGTATTTTTTTATCTAGATATATACAAATACAAATACTCAAATTTGAATGTACCTCAGATACAGGTTAGATACAACTGTATCTCTATAAATGTATTTAGATAAAATCTACTACCCAACACTGTCTATATGTATTTTATTTATTTACATTCTTCTTTTTTTACGATCTTCTCGTGTGCACTTTGTACTTGTGCCACGTTTCTTTCTATGTGTCGGCTTTGTATACTATTTTCAGTCTTAATATTTTTCGGATAAAATGTGCGTGCCGGTGGCGTCGGTGTTTCCTGACGTTATCCAGAAACAAATGGACTTTTAAATTGCAGCGGCAGGTCCCACCTGTAGTCGCAATACCTACCGATAACGAATGTAGCGGTGCGCCTTTACCTGCACGCGACAAATTCGTGCCATTATATCTTCGTGTTTACTTCGACGCGCACATCGCGCGTGCCTCGCGCATTGTTCTCGCAGTAATTACGATACCACGACGCTTAATTCATGTCAGAAGTTACTAGCGGTACAACGCGCACGTTCCCGCGAGATAATCGCCACTATCGATCCTTTGGTATCTACGAATTTTTGAGATAATCAGTGAATGGCTTTGTAGACATGACTGTAAAAAGTAAATCTAAAGAACTTCTATATTATAATTGCCATTATATTATCTCATGAATCATTAAAATATTTTAAAAAGTTGATATTTAGGTATTAATAAAATTTTCTCAAGATAACCTTCTCTTAATTTTACACAGAGAATAATACTAAATTTTATTTTTTAATTTTTAATAGAGTAATATACTGTATGAAATTCTTTAAATTGGATCAATTGTCTAAGAAAGAGCAGAAAATGCAGATCATCTTAAGAAATTACAACAAATTAACAATGCTCCTTTTGCTATTTCATTAGGAGATGTAGATTGGAAGAATGATAATATTATTATATTTTCTGATCTGAGACTTATATTAATACAAGTATTAGAATTTATTTCATATTTTATTTTATATTAGAATTTATTTTATATATGAAGAAAAAATATACTTGTAAAATTTAATTTAAAAAATTTCTAAAATAGTTTTTTTATACAAATATATTCAAAAAGTGATATTATCATTGCCAGTAACATTGCCAATAGCCTGTATCGATATAACTATCACCTAAATTATATTAATTGTCTGGTCGCGAACTTATTGTAAAGACACTTTTTCGTCAATTAGAAAACTTCAGACTCGCACAAAGGGGAACAACAGCCGACGATGAAGTTCCGAAGAAGTTTCGTCGCCTCAAAAGCGCTGCGACAAATTCGTCTCACGGCTGCGTTTTCGTATTTACTTCTTGTAGCGCTTTGTCCTCACGTAATTACGTTCCGCGGGAGCTTAACGCCCGACAATTACTCGGCGGTCGTCGTTAATTTCCCTCGAAATAAAAGGTGACGACCACTATAGTGGTGATGTCGCCGTGAAGTGCAATACCGGGTGGCAGCCGTGCGACGATACCAATCTTACGATTTTCACAGTGCACAAAGACGGTCCCTTCTTGTCAGAGCTACCGTAGGTAACAGCTCTCTGGAACAAGGAGGTTTGTCTATGTCGTACGGCCCGTCAGCACAAATACCGACTCAACCTCGCGGCTGATTATTTTCCGGGTGCCCAAGTCATGTCGAAGTTAGCGAGCGTCGCGGAATTACCTGCTTTTATCGTAGGACAGTTCATCCACTCTTAAGCCAAATCTAATCTACCCGGGTAGCCTGGAACGTCGAACTTGTGTACTTGGGCCGCAACTTCGCAAAATTGCTATAAAGTGTGCGAGCGCAAACTTCCGTTCTCGCCCTTTGTGGCTAAACAGCCGTTTGTTCGTTTGTTGTGCGACAGTTTTAGCGCTCACTCGTAACTAGTGAAGTTGTTAGCCAAAGAATGAAAATCGATAATGAAAGACTTTACTACAAATCTGAAATTGCGATCTATTTGTAATCTACAATGTTTTCCGCGAGAAAATATACTGATTTGTCTTACACTTTTACAATACATATATTTAACAATATTAGCATCTATTTAATTTTAATAATCTAATTATTTATTAGAGACTTACACATTAGATCTATATTTTTTGCTTATCTTGCTGATCTTTGATAATAAATAGAAATTTAAGACTTGTTTTGCAAGAGTATTGAATTTATGTTTATTAGTTTAATTTTAAATAAATTTTATTTTAAATGTATGTTCATATTCAGAAATTTAGTATTAGTCAAATTGAAAGATTTCATCAATTACATTTTTTGCAATCATGTATTATAACAAATCTAGAATAAAAAAGTAATCATATTTTTGATCGTTAGTTTATCACTGTTTTCTGTGGTCTGTTCGTGATCTCATCATTTCTGCTTTATATTTCCTAAATATAACATCCATCATGCACGCACATACGAACATCGGACGTCAAACTTTAACAGGCACGTCCTGTGTGCTTATAGGACATGCAGCAGATGTATACGCTATGAGTAGTTATACATCTGGCGGAAAGAAGAATACGCGAATGTGCTATGAGAGTAGTTTCATGTAGACGAAGCTGTCGTCTGTAGTGCACATCCCGGTAGTAACCCATCTTTACGACCAACATTCGTGGAAAGTGCGTCTTTCCTTTTCCCCGTTATGCCGCATCATCAACGCAGTTGCAATAAAGAGAGAAATCATCTTGAAAGCTATCTTAAGAGATTAAAATCTACTTTTATAATTTTAATGGCATCTCATATGAACGAGTTCATATAAAAATATAGGTTGACTTGTATTATATAACAAACTACTAGGCTATTCGATAACATTGCCATTATTTTTAAAAGATACGTGCTACTATGATTATTAATTATTATTAATTATGGATTTATTTTATTCGAGAAAAGCGTTATCTGTTTAAATATTTAACTTCTCTTTGTTATTTTTATTACATTATATTTCTTAAATTATAATATACATAATATATAATTAATAACATTATATTATAAATTATAATATACTATAACTATACATAATATTTCTATTTATTATGATCTGATTTTTGGGTAAAATCTTTGTATTAATTATAAAGTATTTAGGAATAAAATGATTGAAGTATAATTTTTCTTTTAATTAACTTAAGTGACAGAATGTCACATCCAATTATCCGTGAAAAATCCGACTGGATAAACTGGCCGTTTATTGTTGCGGTTCGCGTAGCGTATCGTGAAAGTATGACGTCTCATTCCGTAGTCGGTTTATGACTGTTGGCTGTCTCCGGAAATAAAACATACGAGAATGACACCTGGCTTGAGGAAATCGTCGACACTCGGCTGCGTCTTTCCGAATCCGCGAGAAATCACGACGGAGTTATTCCGACGACCGTAAAAGGACCGGCCAAGGAACGAGCGTCGTTCCGGAGGAATCGTCTCGTCCGTGGAAGACATTCATGCGAGACACGTAATCGCGAATATAACACGTACCCGTGTGAAGTGTATTATCCGCGTAGTGCAAGTCACTTGAAAAAAACAGCAAAAAATAAGTTTTTATGAAATATCATTGCTATCGTCATTGCGAGATTAAATTTTACACGTATTATATGGAAAATTTAAAACGTGTACTATTATTGTCCTACTTTTTTGCAAAAATTGAAAATTGATTAGATATTTTTACAATATATTGTTTCTCATAGGGTAATATATCTCCGATATATACGGCACACTTTCAAAAACTTAATTTATTAAGTATTATTTACTATGTTTAAAGTAAACGAACGAACTATATCAGTAAAAATTTTGTATTGTCTACTATTATGAAAAAAATATTAGAAATTTGAAATATTTATATTTTTTATTAAAAAATGAACTTTTTTAAACTCTTGCATTTTTGCCATATATCCCATAGAGATGGAATAATATATTTATATGGAGAAGGAGAGTATGTACGGCTCATGAAAAATTTATAAATAATGCATATAAATAAGACATAAAATGACACAATAACTTATAAAATATGTTTATAAAATTTTATTATATAAGAATAAACATGTATTAAGTAATAAATAATAATTACAATCTTCTCATATGTATTACAAGTGTTATGACATGAGATATATATTTCATGTAATGCATTTATTGCATTTAGTGTACTGAATTCAATCTGCGCACTTTGTATGCATAAATCCCGCCCGGTAAAAATGCCGTATATCCCAAATAGGTGTGATACACAAGACAAAAAACTAAACAAAGAATACAAGAGTAAAGTACATGTATTTTACTATACAATATGCTTTACTATTTCTCTATACTCATGTATTACGAAATAACCACTAAGTTTTTTTTGCACGTCCTACATTAATTATTTTATGTAGATTATAATTTATGATGCTACTTAACACAGTGACAATTCGATTCAACTCATAATAATTTCTTTAATATTAACAGTAAGAAACTGAAATCATAACACTATATTAACATAAGGGCATGTAACAGAGTAGTTGCGGGAAAATTACTCCCATTCCTTCTATTTTTTCCGACTTCTGCGGCGTAAATCCCAGCGAGGCGTATTTGCCGGGGTTCCCCTAATTATATATAGGTGTGTGTGTATGCGTGCGCGCGCGCGTGTGTGTGTGTGTGTGTGTGTGTGTGTGTGTGTGTGATTGACGTGCACAACATTGTTAGATATCAAAAAAGCAATAATAGTAACTCTTTGAGTAGAATAATATTTTATTTTTAATTTCCATGTATGTTTAATATAAATATTAATGTTAAATATAAATCAATCCATTTCTGTGATTAGTTTCAAAAGAAATAATTATGCCCATATTAATATATTTTTTTTTTAGTTAAATTATTTAACTACATTGTTTCAGTTAAATTAATAATATATTGAGTAGTAGCAATGGCGACCTATGGAAATGATGAAAATAATTCAAATTGGATGTAATAATGACATTATGAATTTAACAATAAAAATTTAGTATCAATACGCGATATTATATTTCATCTATCTTCTATTATATAAAAAATGCCATAAATTGAATGGAATATTCCTTTAAGAATATAAAAGTATGAATATATTATGCAAACAGTACTTTAAATAAAATACAATAAACATGCATATCTTACGTTATAGATTAAAGATAAAATTAAAAAAGAATTGTTTTCGATAAATAAATTTTAATTAATAAATTTTTATTAATAAATTCAAAGAACAAGTTTTGCAGTTTATGGTTATTGCTATCGCTGATCATTATCATTTACATTTCATATAATTATTCATTATTATTTACATTTTATGTCAACGATTTCAAGATCATTATGTAATCAGTTTTTTTCATATCTTGGAAGTGTTCGTCGCTAATTTATCATATATAGTAAATAATACAATGATTAATAATGAATTTGATCGATATTCATGTTTCTTATTTTAAACATGTCTTAAGTAATGTCTTATATTTCTAGTCTACGACTCTGTGATTGATTTATTACCTTAACAGATTGTATTTACGACGGTCTTAAATATAAGAATCGACTATGAATATTGACTTCAAACGCTTAAAAACTAAAATTTTCCATTTTACACTGTTCTTTTTTGTCTATTTTTCCGTCTTACATATGTACGTTTTAGAATGCAATTGCTTCCGATTGCACTGTGATAACTTGATCGATATATAATTTTCCGCACGAAAAGCTTTATAACGACATGAAGTTTACGACGTCTATTCGCTCGAAACCACACATACTTCTCTATTCGATAATTGAAACTCTCGTTCGAATCGAGGTCCGTTAAACTGAGTGGTGACCTTAACCGATTTCTTATACGATTATGCTAATCGAGCAAGATTATAATTAATGTTAGAATGCCATTAATCTGCTAAGCTCATTTTGCAATGCATCAAATTTTAAAATCAATTTAATGTATTGCTAAAATTGTTATTTAATTGACAAAAACAATAGCAGATTTATAGCATATGATCTACTTGTTGAATGTTCAAAGAATGTATTGAATTTTGACATGCAATCTATACTTGTTCTAGTTATTTAACAATGCTTAATCTTGCTTGTTTTTTTTTACCAAAACATAATTAATTTTCGTACTAATAGTTTATTTAAAAACTTTTTTCTTTAATATTTAATAATTTTGTCTATTAATGTAAGATTTTTTTCTATGAAAACTTTTATTTTTTTATCTTTAAACCTTTTTAATTATATTGACAAACGATACTTTCTAAATTCTTTGGAGTTGAATCACACTCTAAAGAATGAAAATTGAAAAAGAGTGGTTCAATTTTCAGTTTTTAGGAATGAGATTTTACTCTTCAGAGTGAAAATTCATTGTAAAAGTTTTAGAGAGTATGATTGTATATCAATTGAATAGCCAGCTAAATTAAGTAATTGATTAATGAGGAATTGACAAACAGAAAAAGGACGGTAGAGGAAACGCGTGTTATTGTTGATAAAATATGAAAAATTCTTTTTCTTATTTTATCAACAATAACGCGCGTTTTCTCTACCGTCCTTTTTCTGTTTGTCAATTCCTCATTAATCTTAAATTTTATTCAGGAAACCAATGTACCCATAACCTTGAATGATTGTAGTTAACAAAGGAAGTCCTTCCCTGGTTGCGAAATCGGTACGGCTGATCACGTGTCCATTCCCTCGTTCATATTGCTCGCCGATTGGCCGCGTTAGCGATCGCAGTTTCACTGCGTCGCGCGCGCTGCTCGTTCAGTTGTATTGAGCATCACTCTCGCGACGCACCTCTTATCATCGGTTTGCAATCGGCTACACGTGCATGCACGTGTGCCTATGCGTGCGTAGGCGGTTACACGCGTGCTTGCTTGTGTACATTTAATCAGGTGCATTATTATGTTCGCCAGTCAAATCATGGATACTTGCGACGTTCTTGTCGCTCAGTCATTATTCGAGACGTGTACGTAGCATAGAGAAATGTCGAAGGAAGTCGAAAAAGGTACGATAAATTTTTGCGAGTTTTCATTCCATCAAATATTTGATACATCACACTTGATCAAAAAAAAGTGAATTAGTTCCGCGATTTACCTGTGCCGCACGGATTTCGTAATCTTTGCTTACCGATTTTATTGAAATTAAAATTATTATTTGAAATGACTCCTGAGAAATGCTGTTCGATAAAACGGAAATAGTGTGAATAATATTAATGAAATAGTATTATGCGCATTATTATGTATTTATAATAATAATATAAGTTATAAAGATAAGTTTAACGTGGAAGTTTACTATGCTATAACAACAAGTTTTAATTTTATAATTTTTATATATGTGTGTGTGTGTGTGTGTGTGTGTGTGTGTGTGTGTGTGTGTGTGTGTGTGTGTGTGTGTGTGTGTGTGTGTGTGTGTGTGTGTGTGTGTGCGAACTTTGATAGAAGGATCAGTCATTTTTTATTGAATTTGAATTTTTTTTTATTGAAAGTGTTTCGACATTGCAATTGTTTCATAAGAATTTTGTGGCATTCGTGATGTAACATGTTACTTAAGAATATATCCTAAAAGCAGAATAAATAATCATAACATTAAAATTACGTTAAAATGAATCTTTATTGATTGAAAAGTGATTTTTATAGTAATCATTTTTAACGTTACTTTAATATTATGATAACTTGTATTCTGTTTAACATATATGTCAAAACATATGAATATATTACGTGAATAAGTAGAAGTCAAATATAAGGCATTTAGAAATAATTATAACAATTAAGATGACATTATTCAACCATAGATAGATTGGAATATGGGCTGTACAGAATGGAAAGTGTTCGATGCTTTGAGTGAAACTCCTTTTAAACAGACATATGTTTAATTTATCGAGAAACACAGGAATTCGGCTCACGTTGATATTTACAATAGAAAGTGTTCGGCTATTACGCTTTAAGAGTGTGATAGTAACATATTAACGGGTTCTCAAGGACTTGACGATGAAATAAACGCTATATATACGAGCGGCAAAATTTGTCAGCTAATTGTGGTATTAGTATTTAAATATAAAATTGCTGCGACTCAAGAACATCTCACGTACTAGCCATAAAATATTACTTTAAAATTATGCTTTAAAACGCGTCATTCAGTCTTACGTGTAAGCATACTTCATTACCATAATTACTGTGAAATAACTGCCAAAAAGCTTCTCGTGTTCATGTAAATTAAAGGTTATGATGTAGACGGTAAATATATAATGTCTAGACTCATTATTTTCTAAAACTTATTTAAGTATTTTTATTTATTTTTTCGCATATTTTCATAATTTTTAAGAGAATATTCGAGTATCAAAAAGAAACAAGGTTTTTATTCATCAAATTAATTCATGGATGAAAACAATTTCAAAGTATTTACTAATTGAATATGCACCGTAAGTATCTACGTAATGGTTTGCACAATTATTCATATTGAATATTGCATTTGTATAATAAATTCACGAGTCACACATTCGCTTGAAATAATAAGGAAGTCGTATGTTGAAAAAATGAAAACATAAAACTGCATTATGACATTTTGTTTACATAAGCTCTCATAGAAATTTCATAGAAAAATGTATTTTGGAAATCTCATAGAAAAATGTATTTTGAAAAAAAGATTTATTATATTTATTTTAGTATTATAATTCAAACCTTTCAAAAGAAAGATATACGTATATAAATAAAATACTTATATTAAATCTATTAAATATTCTAATCGAGATAACCAGACCTTCAATTACAATTCAAGCAGAATTCTGATTTATACGGAATTTTCTTTTAAAATTTA
>NW_017259254.1:2372956-2373780 GCF_001594045.1 Atta colombica | reverse complement strand
ATTTATAGTTATTTTTTATATTATTATTTATAGTATATTTATTATAGTTTTACATTTTATAGTTTTATTAATGAGAGAGATTTATATTAAAATTCTTCGAAAAATGCTCAATGTCCCACAACTATCATATATTTTCAGGGTAAACTTTAAGAAAAAATTCTCTCTGTGTATGATCAGAATTTGTTTTATTCGTATTTTCTTTTTATATAATAAACCATTTTTTTAGTGTGTTATTGCATTAATGACATAAAACATTAAGTCAACAAAATTCTTAGCTTAAAAATTCGTTGACGCAGTGTTATGCGTACAGTAAATGAAAGCTAATCTTGAAACAGCGTGCATGCGATTATTTTTTAAATAGCTCGTATTTCCCATTTTTACTTGCGTGCGATTTATGGATTATATTGATACATAAAAATAGTTTTAAAATAGTTCTCCAATTTAGAAAAATACATTTTCAAATAATTTCTATTTTGCAACTATATCAACTTATTAGTATATGTCAATCAATAATTGAAGCGATGCCGATGACAACTTATTAGTATAGATCAAACAAGTTTATTTTCAGTGTTGAAATATACTTGTTAGAAGTATATTTTGAAATTATATTTTAGCAATTTTTTATTATATCAATTTTATACTTAACATGATTAGTTATATATTATTGCTCACGCAATTATAAAGGATTATTCTAATTAAATTATTCTAACTTTACAATATTTTACACTTTATAGGATAATCATAGTTTTTATTTTTTAGCGATAAAAAATAATATGATTTATTTATATATAATATGTATAATAATATTATACATATATAATACA
>NW_017259254.1:2371490-2372856 GCF_001594045.1 Atta colombica | reverse complement strand
TATATTAAATATAATTTTGCATTAATAAATAATAATTTAATAATTTCTTATTACAAAAATATGGAATTAATAATATTATTAATTGAATTGGAAAAAATATTTTTGTTACATGTATATTTATTTTATAAGCAGTATTAATGAATAAAAGTAATTAATATAACATAAGTAATATAAATAATTAACACTTGCGGTCAATATTATAATCAACTTAATTTAAAATTTGTTGCGTAATTTTAAAGTAATTTTAATAATTTTATAAATTAAAGATTATTTTAGTTATATTTTTTGAACTTTTACAGAAGAATAAAAGAAGAGAGATAATGACTAATTTAAAAAATAAACTTGTAATATTTTTATTACGATACAAGTTTCATATAATTATAATTTAGACTGATTATATTTTGTTTTGTTTTAATAAAATGTTTTGTTTTAATAAACAAATGTTTTGATAGATAAATTAAATAAATATATCCATCACAGAAGAATGTGTGATTTCGATTACAGATTTCTCGACAAACCCGGAGAGTGAGCAGTTATTATCCGTTGAGGCATATAACAATTCATCAGATACATGTGTGAGAGTTCAACCAGATGAGCGGTTGTCCATGAACGAGTTATGTATTCAAGATGTTTCGTCATCAAGACCATCGCTTCAGGACAAATCCGCGGCATTAAATCTTAACAGACATATAGGCGAAAGTTCGAGCGGTTCGACAACCGTGGTAACATCATCCTTGATTACCGCAAGTGGAAATGAAAGTAATGATGATCCGCCGCCTTATGCCGCAATCACGCCACCAAATCATATCGGTTGGCCGTACGGACTTTTTTCATTCAACGATTCGTATTTTACGGACGGAACGACTCATAGGATGGAAATACCGTTAATGCCTTTCCAAACTCATCTGACACCGGTCACGGGTTTCCATCCCGAAGGAATTAATAATCGATACGAATCGTATCCGATGTCCTTAACGACGCCTTACCAATTTCTCAAGTTTGGTTGCCATAGGAATTCTTTATGGAGGGAAACGATGGATGCCACAGACGACGAAATAACGGAGAAAATCTACGATAAAAAAACACGAAGTGAGCATCGGTGAAATTTATCATCTTTGTTCCGGACATTTTCTTAATTTTAAAATTAAGAATTTAAAATTACAGGAATATTTTAAAATTAAATATTTTAAAACAGGATTTCCTTGAGAAACATTATTAATAAACATTATTTATAAAAATTATTATTGCGATTTATAAAAATTATTATTGAGCAACTGATTAATCGTTAATTAATTATTTCATCTAAATAATTACGATACGAGTAAATTGGCATACGAGTATCAGTGACACTCATTCGAGTAATCAT
>NW_017259254.1:2365272-2371390 GCF_001594045.1 Atta colombica | reverse complement strand
TAGGTGAATAATTGTGAATATTTAATTATATTATTATAATTGTGAATATTTAATTATATTATTATAATTGTGAATATTTAATTATATTAATTATATTATCAATAACAGACAAGATAAAATTTAAGATTATTTAATCAAATAGATTTTTTTATAATATCGGTTATTATATTAAAAATTATTATGACATACATCTAGAAATCTAAGATAATTCATTTTTAACAGCATGTGGCGTTATTCTCGTGGCAGCAGCGGTCATCATCTTCCTCATGGCCCTGTCTTTGATAGTTCGCTTTATCATGGAAAAAAGCTGGTGGCGAAGATAGATCATCGTTAAAAATGGCTGTTATTTAGGAATCGTTCAGAATTATTCTAATTTACGAAGCATTATTAATTAATGAATTTGTTATTAGATTTTATTAATCTAATACTAATTTACTCTAATAGGATATATCTTCTGAGATATCGTGCTGATTATCTTGGAGGGAATTTTCTCTATTCTTTTTGTATACTTTTTTCACCTAAATCTATTATTAGCTTAAACAGAAAGGTATATAAAAATTTATTACAGCATTATTGATTAATATTCCTTCTTATGTTTCTAATTTTTTTATAGATTTCCTATGACTGTGTTTTCTGATGAAAATAATATAAATATTGAATACTTTGTATGTAAATTGTTGAGAATTGTATGTAAATTATGTTATTAGTTTCTATTATTATTAATACACTTTTTCTATACCTAGAGGCAATGTTAGTTCTTATAAGTATTTATATGTATTATAACTGGCAATATACATCTTTATATTGATTAAGTATCCACGATTTTTAGAAATCACTCCGATTTATTCTCGGAGAAAAAATTGACCGTTGCATCAATTGGCTGAATTATTCAAATGTAATTTGTTAATTCTTTCTGCGTCTGAGATTCTAATATTATGGACTTCGGAGCAAACGACATTGTGAATCAAGGCTTTAAAAAAGAAGTCAATAATAATGACTATCATGATTCAGCAAAATTAGTTGCTCTTTTCTTCTTGTATGATAATACAATTTATTAGGAAACATACAAATGTATTATAAATGATATAATTGGAATTGAACTGAATTTCTTGTAATGTATATCATTTATAGCGTTAACATTTTATTCTATTTATTCTGAAAAAGTGCATTATAATATTGATTATGCATTTGAAATGATTATTTTTTTTAAGTTTATATATATAGAATTATATATATAGATGTGATATAGTATAGTTGCAGTAATAGTTATCTTAAACTGAATAGTTATTTTAAACTGAAGAGAAAATGGTTACATCAAATTTTATAATCGATCATATTAAATACTTTTGTATATTTTTATATTATTAAATAATAATATTTTATACGTATTTTTTATTAATTTATCAATTTCTTTATATAATTTCTTTATATAATTTGTAAATCTCTAACTAATTGAAATGACGTTGGCGACGTTGTACGAAGTTCATAATTATTTGTCAAGCCCGTTATCCACTTAACGTAGAAACTTCGACGCTTATTGGCCCGATGGGACACCGATGACGAAGTAGTGGAAGACCGGAAAGGAGTAGACAACAGCGTGGTGGAAGGCAAGGTAACTGAACAATAAAGTTAAGAAAGGGAAGGGCAAATGGAGGCGCTCATCGTATACTGATTAAAAATACTGCCTCGTATCTCTTGAGAATAGATCAGAAAAGCCTGAATATCTTGGGAGATGTGAAAGTTTGTAGCTGAAGGTAAATTCTCTAGGTGAAAATGGATAAAACTACTAAGATTATAAGTAGACTTATAGTCTAGCTAAGTTCCGAATAGTAATTGTTTTAAAGGTACTCAAATATCTCGGTATATAGCTATGTTTTTACATTTGAACAATAAAATATATAGCTATGTTATTTTTATATAAAAGTGTTGGATATATATCTTGCTAAAACCTTTATTAATTTAAGTATTTGCAATTCAAATTACAGTTCTTCTTCTTCTTGTTCTGGCTAGTATTTAAATATGCAAGGGACTAATCTCTGTGTACGTTATGATGAAAAATTGCACGTGCATACAATTTTTATAACGCTTTGAGGTACGAGTTTCTTGTTGAGAATATATGATAATAAAAGGACCTCATAAAATAAAAAGGTGAGGTCGATTTTCCTCGGCCAGTGGTTTGCGCAAAAGCCGAAGAGGATCAAAGATGATAGAAGCTTAATATAGAAGGAGAAGCCTCAAGAACGAAAAGGAACGCAGACTATAAAGCCAGATAAGTTAGCGACCAGAGCAGCGAGGAAAACGAAAGGTCGGAGGGCTGATGAAAAATACAAAAATTTTCTCTCTTGAAAGGGGATGACGGTGGATTCATGCTAGGAAAACGACGCCAGGACACTCGAGGCCAGAAGGCCCGCGAACGAGGGTAAGGTGTTTGTCAACGGTTGCCGGTAGTTAATTACTTTACATGAAAGGAACTTTCAGCCGTTTCGCCACTCGAGGCAACCTCAGTCCCCGCGTGCCGTCAACCCCTTCGCCTCCTTCCTTTCGCATCTCCTTCACAGACCTGAGTGCCACCCCTTTCCACCCCTCGCGTCCCTCATCTTCCTGTCACCTGTAAGAGTTTACGAGTATCTAATCCGGCAGACGGGCCGTACTTACTCTGTAAACGAGGCCTCGCCTCTCTTGTAGCGACCTCGATAAAGAGAATGGAAGTATGCATAGGTTTCCATTCAAAAATACTGTAGTGCGTTACACTTCGTTTGATCTTGATTGCTATTGAAATAATCAGAGTAGCGAACCGACACACGACTTTTAATTTAGTTCAAGAATGTTTTAAAAGCACATTCACTATTTTTTTTACTTGTTAGATCGTGTTAATTAAATTTTTTAATAGTGTGCAGTTATTGACAAAATATTTTTTTTTTATCACATTTTATATACTTTCTCTTCTTTATTGAATATTTAAAAATATGTATACACATACATGAAACTTTATTTTTATAATTTAACGATAAATATATTATCTCAATTTGAAAACGAATTTTTAATAAAAATTAAGGCTAAACATTTTTTATTAAATACGTTTAATTAAATTACAACTCATGTTTATATTATACTCGTACAAAACATATTTTATCAAATGCCATATGCCTCTATTTTTTGTCGTGTAGCTTGAGTCATTCTGTAAAAGTCTTAATATCTTATGCGAAAAGCAAGACATGAAAAAATAATATACACATTTCTATTTTGAGATGTAAGTCGAAATATCTTTGACTCTAAAAGAAACTGAAGGGACGAAATAAAAAATGAAAGAACGAAAGAGGCAAATTCTCGTATAAGCATTATCCTGATTGCACGCGCGATGAAACAACTCGCCTTATAAACTATTACTACACTTTCTTCGAAACCATCTGTCGCATATCGTCTTTAACGTTTTACCCTCTTGGATTTATATAAGCTGGTTGAAAGATAGGAGTACGAAATCCACATGCAGACATACGATATAAAATTTACATGTACTGATTAATTGCAAATTATAGGATTTTATTTGTCTTACAAAATTCATAATTTTTATATTTTTTATTAATTACAATCATTAAGATGACAAGTTATCGTCACTTTTCTTTTTTTTTTAATTTTTTTACTCTGTCTTTTTTTCCATAAGTTCTTGCATAACTCATTTGATAAGCATTATATATATAAAATAGTAACTATGCTGCCGTTTTATTATTTGCGATTTTACTTTCTCATTTTCATGTTAAATTCATATAAATTTTGTTCGTACATAATAAATTAAATGAAAACCATAAATTACATGAAACACTTTTATATTGTATACGTTGTAATTGAAATTAGAATTAAGTCACAATTTATAATAAATTTTCTTTCTGTGGTGTATATTCGGCAAGTTTGAGAATGTACATCAATGTACAACGCACATTTCGAATAGAGCGTTTTTGCGGTTTCTTATTTGCGTTCTCGTATAACAACACAGAAATAGTACAGCGCGATACATCATTCATGTACGGCCCGAATCTCATATCGGTTTCTGATCCTCCGGCTATGACGGCTTTTGAAGGGTCACTTCCCTCCCGCGCTTCATCTCCCGTGCCCTTAGCCAGCACCGCTGTGTTTATTGTTACGTCGCATTTATGCATGAACCCGCTCGCGATTCTATTGTCACGTACACATGACGAACTATGCTGGGCGGAAGGGAACGCTTCGTGCTTTCTGAGCGGAAGTCAGCGGTGGCGCGAATGGGAGGTGGGGTTATTGGGCCAAAGCGGAAATCGATGACACGGGTGTCTTCTCGGGAACGCGCGGCCCTCCCGCCGACTCTTGAAAGCCAAATAACGTTTTTCTCGTGTTTTTAATTACACGCTCAATGCTCAAACGTTTCAGCAGATAATAATTCGTTCGCTTTTACTCGTTACTTGCGCTTTTAACCTTTCGAAGTTGATATCAAAATTTGTAATACAATTATTGATGCTGGATCTGTGAGACTCACTCAATAATCATGTTGACTAAAAGGCATTAATTAATTTGTATAGGAACCAAAATAATAATATAACTTGTATAAAAAAGAATGAATAATTTATTTTAATAACAATCTTTTAAATATGCAAATGTGATATAAAGAATATAATTGAGTGAAGAAAATAGATGTACAAATATCAGGTATAACATTCTGTCGATATATATATATATATAGTTGTTCAAACTTTTATAACTAAGTAGAAATTAGTCTCAAATCTTAAAAAATTATATAAATTCATCATTAGAAATTTGCTGCCAATCAGAAATTCAATCAACATTAATTATACGCAATGTTATACCTTATATTCTTATATTATGAATAAACCCATCGTCAGCTCTGGAGGGATATAATTGAGTCTAATAAATCCACGTCAGTTCTGGAGGATCTAATGTTGAAACTTCTTTATAAGAGATTGATCAATATGAAAAGAAAAATATGAAAAGAAAAATATAAAAAAGAATTAAGAGGATAAATCACTTTTATTTGTTATATTAATACTTTTATATTAGATAATTAACAGAAATTTATTATTAAGACTTTTTTGTATGAAATTTTATGAATTATCTTATACTAGGATAAGTAATTAGAAATTATATCTAATCAATCAAATTGCGAGTCAGCAATATTTGATCGACCGGAATAACTGGGGAAATGACATTGGTCAATATCTACATTACATTTCAAGGCCATAATCTTCTCGTGGAGGATGAACCAAAATAGTGCAAGGTCGGAAACGCGAATATTCGTTGGGAGGCTAAACGAGAGAGGAAGCTCTTGGACGTGGTCGTTTCCGGCTGAAGTCTGATGCGTCTTGACTCGAATCCCGACGTTATCGCAACAATTGAATGGGTCGAACTCTCCTTGCTTTGGCGTTCTCGCTGTACGGCTACGATAAGCCTCAGAAACAGCCCTTAATGGTTTCCCTCGCGATTGCTGGTATCTATATGTATATCCTCGATTCAAGCTTGTCGCGTCCTTGTCGCATCTCTCTTCTCGTTATACCATCAATGTTACCTCTTTTGCAGAAACACTCATCTAGTAGCTCAGCTGAAGAGCCATCGATGGTCCTCTTTGCGATGCGATTTTAGATCGTGCCATGTTATGAACATATTTTCAGATTGCATGATAGCAATTAAGAAAGCATCAGTATATTTTCTTGATGAAACCTCAGTTCTATATATGGATTTCTATTATCTCTTTTTATTTTGTTGAGCTATATTAATCTATAACTTATTTAGATGTAATTGTAAAAATTGTTTTACATCGAACTAATTTCATTTACGTTTGTCATGCTGCAACACTATTTACATAGTACACAAGAGAAATATCAATATTTGCAAATAGGACAGTTAGATTTTCTTATTCGTGACAGAAGTAATACAAAAATTTATAAATACAGATAAAAAATAGAGTAAAAAAATGGGCAATTACATAATATACAAAACTGTTTTGTATATTACATAATAGATTAATAGATACAATCGAAATATATGCGTATATGATAATCACCAATTAATTCAGTTTAAATTAACTTTTTACTAATCTTTATATTATTTTTATACCCATCCCTATCCTTATATTTAC
>NW_017259254.1:2362227-2365172 GCF_001594045.1 Atta colombica | reverse complement strand
TATATATATATCGCGCTTAATTATTCGTTTTTTACTCTATTTTTTATTTGTTTTAATATTTCAAGAGCCCAATTTGAATTATTCGCTTTTGTTTATAAATATAGTTCTCATCAAAATCACTGTTTTAAAAGATCCTGCTAATATTATCTTTATTCATTATCGTTTAATTATATTTCCATTAAAAAGTCATATTTATTGAATATAACTTTATTCAAACACGTTACACTGCGCTTATATCGCCATCCCATATTGCACGTGATCTGCACAATCGGATTAGAATTCGGTGCAGGAGACCTCGATCGGCAAACTAAACTGAGTTAAGCTCAGTATTAGAAGCCAAGCCTCGTTTATTAATTCAAACCGAAGTTAACCGCCTATGTTTCTCTCCTCGCGAACTCGAGGAAAACCGCTGGTGTGCGACGTTACACTAGGAAGGCTACTACGTGTTACACCAAAGTTAATCCTTGCAAACACGATGCTACCATCAATATCGATAATGTATATATAATATACTCTCTGAAGATCTTAAGTTATTATCACGTCTCTTTGAGACCATCATTAATTAGGAAAAGAAAATTAGAAAATGAAAGAATTCATTGAATAAAAAGTTTTAATATGAGATTATTTTAACTGGAAAATTATTATACATAGTTATTAATTTTAATTTCAAGAAAAATATGTGGTATTAAAAAATTATGCACGATAAAGTATTCATTACTGCATAAAACAGTATGTATTTTTTCACATCCGCATGTAAATTAAATAAATTTAATAGATTTAATTAAATATTTTTCGAAAAGATATACCAATATTATTTTTTATTATATGAATAAAAATTCATGTTATTTAAAATAAATTTAACAAAAGAAGAATTTTTATATAACATCAAATGTTTTTTTTTAATTTTTTTTTCTTATTACTTGAGCACGTTTGATAATTTTTATTTTTGAAATATTACATGATGTATTTCATTTGCTCTTTATTTTTCTCTCCTGCAGAAATAGCTGTCAGAAAGTACTTTTTATAAATATTAGAATTTTCAATCGCAATTAGTTGCAATGGATGCAATTAATTTAATAAAAGTATGTCCGGACAAAATTAATAATTTGAAAGAATATTTCAACGCGCGGTACTGAAGAGAAATATTTTTGAAGTTAAAAGAATCTTTTTAGCAATGTTATTCAAGTATACATAGTCGATGTATTGAGCAAACTTTGATACGCGCGTGATTCGCGTAGAATTCGCGTCTATTCGACTATGTTTTCATCGCGCGACATTTCTTTCCGTGGCATATGCCAGTGACATTAGTGAAAGAGTTTCCATTCGATCGCACACTTTCTAAACAAGATTCCACGAGATCATGCGCCTAGGGAATACTATCGTAGTCCGGAATCAACCTCGTTACCGGAACTTCTTCGGACGGCGTCCAGTGCCGGACGAAGGACTCACAAGAGTGCAGCCTTAACTCCGGTAGCAGATCGAGAGGAAAAGGGAACTAGATCAAGCCTGCAGGGGGTTGGTTTTCAGAGAAATAGTTCAAGGAGCGGAATGTATACCAGCGTAGCGTTTGCTAGCAGAAAGGGAGTTTGCATAGCGGAAGTGCCCTCGAATCGATTCATCGAAAACATCTAACACCCTCCCGGGTGCCTCCTCGACATCTCATGGGAGAATTTGTAGGGGCTCGAGAACTGTCTCCGCGAGATCGCGATGAAGGCGGGATAGGATGGGGTCGCTAGAATGCTAGACGCATCGCCAATAGAAAATACCGTACGATCATCCTCTCGCTCTTTCCCGGCTGCCTCTCTCGCTCTGTAGGCTGCACCTACCAACGCTTTCTACGAATAACACGCGGAGAAGAAGGAAATAGGAGAAATGAAATTGCTCTCTGTGCACCCGTAACCACCCGTTTCACCCCGTGATCTCGCTCGCCGAGAGGGAGGAGAGGTACGAGTATTGAATATTCAAAACTTTCTTTGCGGAAGAAACTTTCGTATCCTCCTCAGCTGTATGTGCCGGCAGGCAGAAGGGCTGGTATCTTCTACGATTTGTGGCTTGCTGCGGTAGTTTGGTGAAGCGATTTTCCTGCTGAGGATACCTCGATTTTTCAAAGCATCCGCAATCCACCGCGAGATAACACAACCAATGCTCCATTTGTGGAAATGACATTACTCGGTTGGAAATAAGATATTAAAGTCCTCATCGTGTCTTTTCCTTGAAATGTTTTATATACTATTTAAACCACAATATTTGTTCCTATTGTCATTTGTTTTTATTAATAGATGGAGTATTATCATAATACTTTTTGTTCACAAATTATCATTCTACTTTACTGCATTTATACTTCTTATGTACAAAATTTAGCGAACACATAACGTTTCCTCAAACGCAGTTATCTGAAAGCTTCTGTGCATCAACGTCGAACTTTGATCAATTAAACGACGTCATCCGAAGCGACATTCAAGAGATTCTCTGTAATTAGAGCAACGTTAATTTCCAATCATAACTTTGCGCGTCTTTCATCGAAACTTTATGTCACCGTCGTCCAAGGAGAGCCGTGATATTTTTATAATACTTCGCAAATTATTTTCCGGGGCCATCCACCAGCTCTGGGCCGTTATTAGTTAATGGAAAAGGTGGACGCGAAAAAAGGAGGACTTTACTGTGCTGAAATGTGATTAAGTCTTTTTCACGCGGCACAAGAGAGATAATTCTCCCTCTCTCGTTTCTCTCCTGGCCCCTTCTCATTTCACTCCTCTCGCAATATTGACTTCTTCCATCTGCTCCAGGCGTAAGACTGATCTAATTATTGCACGAACAGGCTCGCCCAGGGATATTGAAAAGAAATAGCGCAGGAGTGAGCATTAAAGCGCGATAATGGCTGACCAAAAACTAAATGACAAGCTGCCGGACATTGGCTGCAAGAATGAAGGGAACAGGGAATGTAG
>NW_017259254.1:2356179-2362127 GCF_001594045.1 Atta colombica | reverse complement strand
TATATATATATTTTTCTTTTGAATTAACTCTTTCTCTTGAATTTAGCCCCTTAAGACGAGAATTTTTTAACAAAAAAAAATTTAAAAATCTTGTTTTCTAAGAATTTTCAGGATTGCTGAATTTATAGAATTTAAATTTCAATATAATCTGATTCTGACGTGAAACTCGTGAAACGATCTTAAGAGGTTTTTGATATCGCTGAGTTTAAATTTAACCTGAAAATGTCAAATTTCAGAAAAGTAGTAATTTCCAATGAAGGAGGATCTAATGTCACTGGAGTCATAATCAGAGATTGGGAGTCAGTTTAAATCAATATATACCGTTTCCATAGTACTGATCAATTTCAAATAAAGCGAAACTAGAAACTTGATGTTATTTCATAATTAAAAAATCTTTTAAACACTGAATTTTATGATAATCAGATTATTTTTTTAAATTTCTATTCGTCATGTTGGATTTACTATTTTTTATTTTTCTATTTTTTTCTATTTTTGACTTCAGATTCGAATAAAAAAACCTATTAAATTATTTCATAGATTATAAGTTTTATAAAATTTGAATGATCTGTTTACAATATAAAAGAAGGATTCAAAATGAAATCCCCTACAAAAAATTATACGAATAATTTTTTTATATATTTTATTTTAAAAAATTTATATGTTAAATGTGCATCTATATTTCATGGTTGAAATTATTTTTTCTACGAATAAACAAGCGACATATTTATATGACTGATGAATTTCTTTACGAATTTCTGACGAATTTATAAACCTTTCACTGATGAAAGAAGTTTAAGACAAAAGTTTGCGTAATAGAAAACTTGATGTCATCTGGGAAAGTAAAAGTTGCATTTCTCGTGCGACAAGTATATCGCAAGACAATATTACGACGCATATCTGATATATACAACTCTCAATTGATTTGCTTTGCGAATTCGCGACGGAATCGATTAGCAAACAGTCGACGAGCATCGAATGTCGGTAAGCATATATGCAGGTAGTTCTGGTGATAATGTAATTTCAGCGCTGTAATAGTGCCACGGAATATATTCGGTCGTATGTATACGTCAGTAGAACGTCAAATGCGTCGTCCTTACATAGATACAGTTACTCGTATACCGTAGCATATGTACCATAATCAAATTGCACGCGTCTTGTAATAACGCAATGCAAATATTGCACAGACGGTTTTCGATTACGAATTAAAGTATCAACCGTAATATATGTCTCTACATAAATTACATGGTGAAAATTATTTCGTATCTCATGCTTTTGAGTACTTTGTACGTTTATGTTGAAGATAAATTTTCTTTCATGAACGCGTCCATAGGTCACTGTTACAACATGTCGTAAATTCACCATAATCGCGTTACATGTAATTCTAGGCACTCTAGGGTGCGACCATGCATGACATCAAACGATTTTCGAATATCGGGCGCGCAAGCGTTATTAGCCGTGGTTTCGACATCGAACGCGCATTCGGGCGAATTGTGCGGGCTAGCGCGATGTCGCTCGTGTATTTCATATCTTCGTTACAGTCACGTTAATATCGGGAAAATCTTGTACCGAGCGGAAAACCGGCCCGAAGCGGCGCATAATTGCGCCGCTATATACTAACGACTTCGTCGTTGCGTAATCAACGTTGCCGTACTGGCAACGTCAGGCATTGCTACAGTCGCAACGCCTATGCAAGACATTGTGCAAAACGATGCCGCGAGCCAGACACTGCCTACGGATGATATTTGCTCGTATCCGGAACGGTTCGTCACTTAGGAACATATTCCTTGCATCAAAGAGACGTCTGCACGATGCATTATGTTAACAAACGGATACACGTTTACACAGACAGGTATTCGCAGCAATCGGCACGCAATCGCGGAACGACCGAGGCTTTCGTCTCGCCGCCGCCCGAGGTATGTCTGTGTAATTACTCCGAGCGTGTAAGGACGCCCCCGTGCTCTCTCGATGTGACTGCAAACTGCTTAATCAATTGTGTTCTGATCGTACGAAATGAATAATGTCGCGATATTACGAATGTTAGCTTTGCGCGATGAATGTTTTCCTTTATTACGCCGACACGCGAAGACGTGGAAGCACATTCTCTAGCTGTCGTTATAGTGCTTATAATGGAGAGCAAATGGATTTATATTAATTGTTTAATATAATTTGATATTGCGTCAAACTAGTTTTCTCTGATTTTCAAGCATAGGAATTCTTTGTACTTTACGTATTTAAGAAATTCATTTATACATTGTTAAAAATAAAATGTTAATTTTAACTTGAATTAATTTTTGTACAAGAAATAATTAATTTTAACATTTTTGCATATCTCAGAAGTCTTCTATATGTCTTTAAATTAAAATTAATATCTTACTTTTAATAGTGTATAAATGGTATTAAATTATAATATTCTATAATAATTCTATTTTCAAAATTAAAATGTGTAGGTTCAGATTATTTTAAGATATAAATAATAAATAATATCTCTTATTAATATCTCTTATTAATTCTCTGATAAATAATGTTTAAATTAATTTTAATTTTTATAATATTTTATAGACTTTTTTGTTCACGGTGCTTATTTTCTCGCAGTCTAAATTCTCTTTAAAGCTACAAACTACACATATTTCAGAGATGCAGTGTCAAATTATCATTTCTTCCTTATCAATTTAGAATCATGATGAACACACTTATCTCGCTCTGAATACTCACGTTACATAGTGCTCGCACTCCCCGGCAGAAACGTCGAGATTATTTAAACTTAACTAGCATGCGGTAGTATGCATATAAGCAGTTGACTCGTAAATTGAGTAGATCGTGACTTCCGACAGCGAAATACGCTTGTCCGGATAAGCATGCACCCTGGCTACGCGGAACCAACCAACCCCCGGCTCTCGTCTCCCGTCGTGCCTCCATCTATCTGTCGTGCTTTCGCCTCGGCAAGCTTCTTCCCGGGTTCTCACGAGGCAGCTGGGCGCGAAATACGATAAACTCTCTCGCGAATCTCCGCGAGTGACGGCGTCGAAAAATATTTACTCCCCGAACACGCCCGTCGGGTATCCCACACCTCCTGCCGTAAGCCTTTGCCGTACCCGTCTGTGCCAACCTTCTTCGACTGCCTTGCCCAGCTTTCTCCCGAAAAGATTCCTATCCTTCTACCTTCTTCTTCGGTTCGGCAAGAATCCGTTTATTCGCGGGCCAAAGGTATTTACATAAATCAGCCATGCAATCTCTTTTTATATTTCGTCAAAGTATGGCGCGAGTATACACGACTGCTTATATGTACGTAAATATTCGTTTATGCAGCTCCTCAGCATCCACAGCCTTTTCCTTGTACGCACTGCTGGATACGTCCCGTAATGTCCCTAAAACGCACCAATGTGCCCGTGTGTGCGGATTTTGCCGTCATTCTTGGCAAATAAGCGAGTCACTGAAATTTCTTTACTTTTTTTTATGAAAGCTCACCGCTTTAAAGATGAATATAAAAATATGTTTTATTGTTTATTCCTACTTGAGTTTTATATACGAGATATATACGAGATATATTTTTAAAAGTCCTCTTGTATATAATGATCTGTAAAACGATGTTGTTAAAACTACATGAAATAAATTCAGGACATGAAATGAATTAAGCGTAACTGAAAGCAGTGACATATTTTATCTTATATATTTGTATACCGTTGCGATGATAAATATGATGATTATATATTTCTATTACTAATTTTCTGCGAGACTAATTATTTAGTGATATTAGCACGAGTTTATAAAATTTAAATTAGTAATGATCATATAAAGAGTAATATATATTTTCTAAAAATCTAAATAAAAAAATTTTTTAAATATACTTTAAAAATTTTTTATTTAGATTTTTAAAAAGCATAACTTATATTTATAGGATCAGAGATAGATAAAAGATTTATAATTTGCGATAACCGTATCAAATAACCTCTCGCTAATATTAAATTATATATTGTATATTCACGTAAATATCTCACACAGATTGCGGAAGAAACGAGAGGCTTACGGTTAATGAAATTGAGTTTGAGTGTGATAGGATGAATTCGGCTTTGATGTTGCTTCAGCTGGTCGTACTGTTACTGAATGAGGTTCCGAGTTGATGTTGGTTGAAATATTAATTAATCGACGAAAGACAAACGTAGACGCGGATGTCATCCGATTATTTTCAGTCTGGTTGACTGACGAGGGAAGAGTAGGTCGCTGTGAGATATGAAAGAAAATGATAGTGGTAGTACGCGGCAATTAATTAAACGAAATTCACAAGCAGTGTGAAAATGAAACGAATTGCTTTTGTACGGATCTTTTTTTCAGCGCTTCAGGAAATTGAGCATACATCCTTCACTAACGATTAATTACTCTGAAATTTTTTATGCTAACAACTGATTTCATCGAAAATCTAAAATATTTTTTTTTTAATGTCTATAAGTTCTTTTATAAAATCCTTCGAATATGTAAGTACTTTCGATTTATTCGTATAAATAATTTTAGAATTGCGGACTGAAATAATATGCATGAAGAATTATTTATTTCATTAACAGGAAAATTATGAAAAAATATTTTAAATATTATTTATATTTGAAGGAATAATATATTTTAAGAAATAAGTCAATTCTGTGTCAAATCATTTATATTATAACTGATTAAATGTAAAGAATAAAATATTGGAAATAATTTTATTATATAACCCGTTAAATATTTCGTAGCAACGATATCAACGAACATATAGCTTGACCTCGATACTTTCGTGATATGTTGCATATTATTGTTTACAAAAAACAGCCGGCTTTGCCGCATGTGGAAAGTTGCTACCATTCGTACATTGACATTCGGATGAGCAAATAGTGGCGTGTTCAATTTTGTGTATCTTCACGTTAACACTCGAAACACAATCACAAGTATCACTACATTTAGCGGCATTAAGCGTTGTTCTCTAGAACAAAGAAATAAAAGAAGTACAATATTATTGCGATTAAATCATTCTTAAGATTAACAATTCGAAAACGTATTAAAACTCTTTACTAAAACGCAATTTATTTGTTTAAATAAAAGTAATAAAAGATGGAAATTTTTAATATTAATATTAATATTAATTATTATTAATATTAATTATAATAATTTGTTCAAAATTATTAATTATAATAATTTGTTGTTTTGTTACGACGTTTACAGACAATAATTTCTTTAATGATGTTTGAATTACACGAATATACTTCGCATGAAGTATTAAATTTTTCATTGACCATATGATTTAGTTACAATTGTTTCCGCATTAAAAGAGCATGAATATGAATAACGTACGAATCACAGACGAGATCGAGCAATAGATTGATATGAGCAATGAATTACGCTGCAATTTAACATTGTTTAATACCGGAAGTGCTACGCGATCGTATTTTCATGAGTATTAAGTTGTTAGTATCGATCGCTTATCAATAATTAATTTGAGATGGACTGAATAAAATATTTGACATTATTTTATAATGTTAAATATGAATATGAAATATGAATAATTACTACCAGACATTTATTTTTTAGTACAAAGACATTTATTTTTTGGAAAATAAAGATATTGCACGGTTTTTTTTTTTACCAACAAAAATCCGTCTCTAAATACGATTTTGAATAGAAGTTTAAGATTCTAAAGGGCTAGATACTTTAATGACGAAGAAAGTTAATCTATTCATTGTCATTGATTGAACAGCATAAACAAATCACATTTGTTGTAAATTTCGAAAGTACTATGCAAAATATCGTGTGATTGTAGTATGCATTTTCGTAAATGTCATGTTGAGGAAGTCTTACGAAGCTCACAATCTGGACAGTCTGAGAGGAGGAAATGCATCTGGTGAAGCAACATCAAAGTCAATAATTTATCATTCGTGTATTAATCTTATCACATTAATCATGTATTGTTTATTTGGATATTTTGA
>NW_017259254.1:2354324-2356079 GCF_001594045.1 Atta colombica | reverse complement strand
TATATATATGAAATCTTAAAAAAGATTTTAATTTAGAAAATAAAATCGTTTTGAAAATCTTATAAATTGTTATTATTAAATATTTATTCAAAGAAACAATAAAAATTCAATGTACAATTAATTTTTTGTAATACTTTTTTTAATAATTTGAATATTATACTTATGTGCTATATAATTAACGAAGGCATCATAGTTAATAGTGCTTGCGTTAGTTGATAAGATATATACTTGATACATTATACATAAAGCCCTTCATTAATCTTTACAGGATGGTAAAGCCACTATAGTGACGTTAAAACAGTGTCATATTTTAAATCAAGAAATATAACGAAAAATAATAAATTATAACAAGTCTTATTCAGGAAAAACAGTAAAATTTAGAAAATAGACTTCCGTCCTTCAAGAGTTAATTGCGTGTCACGTGAATATAATGGTAAATCGAAATACAAGTAAGAATAAATGCACAGATAGAAAAGAATAGAAGTAAGTAGAAAAACGGATTTATAGGAATACAGGTAGAAGCATGATAAATATATAGGAACATAATTTGATACTTTAAATTAAATGATATATAATGATGGAAAACTTAATCAAATGTATGCAATAAGAAATCTAGCATATTTGAACAAAAAAAAACTTTATTTCTTAAGAACACTAAAAAATTAAAAAAAGAATTAAATTAAAATATCTTTTATATCAAGAGAAAAAAACAGAGAAATAATTTTCTTATAAATTATTAAAATTTTATAATAAAAAAAAACACGTCTTTGGAATTCTTTAGGTTGTGGTAAAAGACAGATAAATGTGCATTGATGATTAGGAATGTGCTTTTATGACAAAGCTGCACTTTTAACATTTTTCAGAACATAGGAATTCCTATTTTATTTTTACATTGAACCTATTTATATGCGTGCTTTGCTGCTTACATTTTTTACATTTTCCGCCTGACGTTTGCAAAGTGTCCCGCTCTTCTATCGATATTTTTTGCTTTTCATACAAGAGTCAAAGGTCTCAAAGGCAATTTAAGAGAGAAAAGATTTTAAGACAATACACAACACAAAGACATGAATTATTTCGAGAGCTAGTTTCTATAGCAGCTAAGGATGGTAGTTAACAGTCGAATCAATAGTCGATTATTGTATTATATCTGTATTAGTTATCTGCAATGAAAATTCTTCAAAGACGTTCAGGTTATCAGCATTATGGATCTTGTAAGTTATTATATTTATATATTCCACATTATCTTTAATTTCACTAATATTTTATATATAATACTAGCAAATCTGAATAATAAATAAATCTTGTGCATAATCTTACAAGCAAACAGTCCTCCTTTTTCAAACTACAATTTCGATAGAAGTCAAGGGATAAGATTGAATCGAGTACTTACAGAAATAATATTGAGCCAAACTAAATTTGAGTGGATCTTCGATTTTGGTCCAGATCTTTGATAGGATGCAGGATCCCGAAATCGTCTCAGATGCTTGATAAGCAGCTAGTTATTATCCGGAATGCGGTTTTCACGTCCGGTATATCCAAATCGTTTTAGCTACGGACCGATCGCACAAAGCCGGATTATCCGCCGTCTGGGTGGATTGCTCTAAGGACGGGGTACTATGTTGACGTTCGGATAAAATTTATATAGACCGTGACGAGTCTCACAGCTAGCTCCGAGAATAATCGTTGAAGCTTGATTTAACTCTCGAATTGCATCGTATTCGAAAGCAATGAAAAATATTGCATTCAAAATATTCT